>NC_043001.1:127924458-128094458 GCF_006345805.1 Octopus sinensis | reverse complement strand
CTATTCCCAGAGAATATCACTCCAAATTTTTTGGTGAGGTTATTGTAGCAGATATTTATGCTGGTAACATTGTTCTTGTTACTCATGGTCTAAATCCAATGCAATAATGAGATAAACTTCTTGATGGCTTGAAATTTTGTCTTGGTCCTCATGTGTATTCAGAGGGGTATATTCACATATATTCGTTTACATACACACACATGCACACATACTTCCAGTTATGCATATAGGAGACAGTGGTTGTTGGCATATATAGTCACAAAATAGTACACAAGAAGGACATTAATATAAACATATTGACATTTCTTTCCAGTTGGAGTAATTATTGGTATTCCTTACAACTTGGTTATCATTTAGGTATTATTTGCATTAGTGTAACCAATTGCAAGAACATTCTGCATATCTAGTCTGTGTTGTGAGTTAACTAAATCATAATGTATTGAGTTTTGGTTTGCATTTGTTAATAAAATACATTTCTTTATTGTTTTATTTCTGCTCCATCGTTGAATTGGTACACTGGTAGAAAGTGAAGACAGAATAGTTGGGTAAAACCTATCCCTCACTGTTGTCTATATGTTCACTCATAAAATACCCCTTAGTGAACATAGGGATATTTTTCTTGTGTATTGTTCCTTGATCTGTTGTCAGTGTATCATCATTCTTTTTCTTAGTGTCATACCTATTTGTCCGATGTAGTGTTTTCAGCAACTTTTACATGTTATAATGTAGATTAGGTTGTCCAGTAAGCAGCTACAAACTTCACGGATTACATTTACTTATTTTAAGGCCAACTGTTTGAATATGTAGCTTTGCATTGGTCAGTATCCTTTTTAGTGATTTTGTTGGCCTCTTGTTTTTTATAATTGGATGTTTTTCCAAGACATATTTCATTTTTTGCTCCTGTAATGATAAAGGTTTGAAATTTTGGCACAAGACCAGCAATTTGGGGGTAGGTGGTAAGTCAATTACATTAATCCTTGTGCTCAACTGGTACTTATTTTATTGACCCCAAAAGGGATGCAAGGCAAAGTCGACCTCAGTGAAATCTGAATTCAGAACATAATGACGGATAAAATGTTGCTAAGTATCTTGCCCAGCATGCTAACAATTCTGCCAGCTAGCTACCTTTGGCTTTGTAGTTATCTTAGTAGCTTTGGATACATGTTAGTGAAAAATTCAGTGTTTGTTTGGTTAATAGTTGAAATATAAGTGATAGTATATTTGTCTTTCTTGAGCCTTGTTGTTTGAAGTGCTTGAATATCAATTTGTTTGGCTTTCAGTCAGCTTTATGGGGTATTTTCTTATTGTAAGTATTTGTTTCCTTTCATTTAACCTTCAGTCTCTTGTTTGAGGGTTTGACGCATTTGTGCATATTCATTTGGTTAAACTGAATGGGATGTTGTTTTGTACATGCTTTGGTTGATATGATGTGAAGAGGAGGTATTGTCATGAGTTGCTGGGTTTAACCCTTTTGTTACCAACCCGGCTGAAACCGGCTCTGGCACTGTTGTACAAATGTCTTGTTTTCTTAAGGTTTCAATTAAAATCTTCCACCAAACCTTAGTCACAATTTATGTTCCTAATACAAGCTTAATGATAACTAAGTTATTTTACTAAATTCTTTGTTATATTTAAAGTAATTGAAAGAAACACAGAGCATCTGAAAATAAATACAGTAACGAAAGGGTTAAAGAATATGTTGGTTTCCAGTAGTGAATTTCTTCATGTTATTAGAATGCCTAAGAAGCAGAGTTTTATCATTGCTGAATTCTATGTTGAAATGAATGTGAGGATTTATGTTGTTTACAAAGATTTTGGAATTGTTTCAGTTTGTCAATATTTTCTCTCCGGTGACACATAAAAAGCAGCACCATTCAAGCGTGGCCAATGCTCATGCCACCTGACTGGCACCCATGCTGGTAGCATGTAAAAAGCACCATTCAAGTGTGGCTGATACCAGTGCTGCCTGACTGGCACCTATGCCAATAGCATGTAAGAAGCACCATTCAAGCATGGCAATAAAAAGCACCCACTACACTCTTGGGGTGGTTGGCATTAGGAAGGGCATCCAGCTGTAGAAACCTTGCCAAATCAGATTAGAGCCTGGTGCAGCCACCCGGCTTGCCAGTCCTCAGTCAAACCGTCAAACCCATGCCAGCATGGAAAGCAGACATTGACTGATGTTGATGAGGTTGATGATGATGATGATGATGGTGGTGATGGTGGTGGTGGTGGTGGTGATGGTGATGATGATGATGATGATGAGGAGGAGGAGGAGGAAAATGAAACAATCTACTATAATTATCATTTCCACTACTACTGCCAACACCAGTACCGCTACCACTGCCAATAACAACAACAACATTACTAACACCACCACCACCACCACCACTACTGCTATCACAACACAACAATCCCCACTGTTGTCATCAGTTCTATCACCCCCCCAATACTACTTCTGCTAGCACCAACAACATCAATTCTCTGTTCTAGCACTTCATGGTTGTAAAGAAGTCACACAATGGTTGCTGTCTGACTGCTGTCATCCAGTTGACGTAAGAGACGCATGTGGAACGACCCCGTTGATGGATGCCATTCGTAATGGTCATACAGATGTGGCCGAGATAATGATAAAGGAGTTTCAGGTAAGAACTAGATAATAATTTGTTTATTTCACACACACACACACACACACATCATTGCCAGTCATTAGAGTGCATTTGTTTGCATTGAGAAGTCACAGCTATGGACACATGGTTAGAATGCCATAGGAAAGAATCACGAGACAAATTCTTCAAACCAAGCCAACTGGCAGAAGAACTGGAGGTAGATTACAAGCAAGATAGTTGGATAATATCCACGCACACAAAATATTTATTAAAAAATGTACAGAAAACAAACGTATATAACAAGCTTTCTGCAGTTTCTGTCAACCAAATTCATACACAAGACATTGGAAGCACTCCGTCGGTTACGACGATGAGGGTTCCGGCTGATCTGAATCAATGGAACAGCCTGCTCGTGAAATTAACGTGTAAGTGACTGAGCACTCCACAGACACGTGTACCCTTAACGTAGTCCTCGGGGATATTCAGCGTGACACAGAGAGTGACAAGGCTGGCCCTTTGAAATACAGGTACAACAGAAACAGGAAGTAAGAGTGAGAGAAAGTTGTGGTGAAAGGGTACAGCAGGGATCACCACCATCCCCTGCCGGAGCCTCGTCGAGCTTTTAGGTGTTTTCACTCAATAAAGACTCACAACGCCCGGTCTGGGAATCGAAACCGCGATCCTATGACCGCGAGTCCGCTGCCCTAACCACTGGGCCATTGCAACTCCACACAAGACATTATACAGCCTGGGAATATGGAAGACATTTGCTCAAGGTGCCAAGTAGTGGGACTGAAACCCAAACCACATTGTTGTAAAGCGAACTTCTCCACTGTAACTATGTCATGGAAGGATGTTAATGACATGTTCAGGATATTCCAGTTTGATGGGAAAGAGCATGGTGTGGGAGGAAAACTGTGGGTCTGGTTCATATGATTGAGACAGTGAAATCTGCTAAAGACAAAGAAGGATTGGGTAGTGGAAAGCAAGTCAGGGCAATGGAGGGCCCCTCTTTTAGAATCCATGAGAGGTACCATGCTATAATGTTAGCCAGCTATATATGGTGACTAAAAGAGGATGTAACACTATACAAAATTAACTGGAAATTTTTGGAATGACCTGTACCATATCTAAATGGAAGTAGGCATTGTAAGTGTTGCTTGGTTAAAAGAGGATCATTCTTTTCTACACTAGGCACAAGGCCGAAATTTTAGGGGAGTGGGGGAGGGGGCAGTCAATTAGACCGACCCCAGTATGTAACTGGTACTTTATTTATCGACCCTGAAAGGATGAAAGGCAAAGTCGACCTTGGCAGAATTTGAACTCAGAATGTGGCGGATGGGTGAAATACTGCTAAGCATTTCGCCCAGTGTGCTACAAGTAGATATAAACATAGATAGGTAGATAAATAAGTAGACAGAAGGGTTGGTTGATATATAGAGAGATAGACAGACAGTTGTTGATGTTGCTGCTGCAGTTGTTGGTGTTGTTGTTGTTGTTGTTGACAGTGTGGAGGCGCAATGGCCCAGTGGTTAGGGCAGCGGACTCGCGGTCGTAGGATCGCGGTTTCGATTCCCAGACCGGGCATTGTGAGTGTTTATTGAGCGAAAACACCTAAAGCTTCACGAGGCTCCGGCAGGGGGTGGTGGTGAACCCTGCTGTACTCTTTCATCACAACTTTCTCTCACACTTTCTTCCTGTTTCTGTTGTACCTGTATTTCAAAGGGCCAGCCTTGTCACACTCTGTGTCACACTGAATCTCCTCGAGAACTACGTTAAGGGTACACGTGTCTGTGGAGTGCTCAGCCATTTGCACGTTAATTTCACGAGCAAGCTGTTCCGTTGATCGTATCAGCTGGGACCCTCATCGTCGTAACCGACGCAGTGCTCCTTTTTTTTTCTTGTTGTCATGTTTGTGTGCTTAGCATGCCACACACTTTCCCTATGAAATGTGGCCTGTTTCCTCTTAGATACAGTACCTTAATGGAATCCATCCATACAGAGTTCACTATTTCAGCCTCATCACACCTGCTTATACCGCAGTTGAGTCTGTTAATGTGTGTATATGAATATATATGCATGTGTGTGTGTGTGTATGTATGCGTGTGCGTATGTATAATTATGTAAGTCAGTACACTTATTACTTCATTCGTTAACCCTCTCTCCTTTTTCTATATATTACTAGATTTGTATTTCCTAACCTCCAACTATCTTAAAGGATTCCTGATTACTAACTGCATATAAAAGCTTCATCTAAATGTAAATTTTGTATTATTTAATTCTCTGCCTGAAGAATTTCTAATAGGATATATCTTTCATCTTTTCTACTACATGTTTTTGTAACTCCTTTCAGCAAATGAAACATATCTAATAAATAATATCAAAAATTATTCCAATCACAAATTTATATATATATATATATATATATACATACATACATACATGCATGCATACATATGTAATCTAAATAAGAAGATAAAGAAATGACCAGTTACAATTCTTTTGGTGCCACTCTGTTTTCAATGCCTTTGCACACAAAAGTTCTATGTGAAAAATTACATTTCTGCTTTTAAACATTAGAGTGGCACTTCATCAGGCTTGCATCAGAAGGTGTGGTCTGACAGGTGCAGGAGTGGCTGTGTGGTAAGGAGCTTGCTTACCAACCACAAGGTTCTGTGTTCAGTCCCACTGCATGGCACCTTGGGCAAGTGTCTTCTGCTATAGCTTTGAGCCAACCAAAGCCTTGTGAGTGGATTTGGTAGACGGAAACTGAAAGAAGCCTGTTGTATATGTTTGTGTCTGTGTCTGTCCCCGCTCAATTGCTTGACAACCGATGTTGGTGTGTTTACATCCCATAACTTAGCAGTTTTGCCAAAAGAGACCAGCAGAATAAGTACTAGGCTTACAAAGAATAAGTCTTAGGGTCGATTTGTTCGACTAAAGGTGGTACTCCATCATGGCCACAGTCAAATGACAAACAAGTAAAAGAATAAAAGAATATGTTTATGTGTGTGTGTGTGGTGTGTGTGTGTGTGTGTATGCACACACATACATATATACTCATACATACACATACATGTACATCATATAGATAAGTGTGTAATTATATATCATTGTATATGTGACTAACTCAAAATGTCACTTTGAATACATCACACACTTAGCAAAACTTTGAAGTCCCAAACAATATAATTATTAGAAATATTAGACATTACACTTGTAATGAGTCATATATTCAGTCGATGCTTGTTGTTTTCTATGTATATAAAAAAACAACTCTTCTTTAACATGATACACACAAATCTCTCTCTCTTTCATCTCTTTATATACACACACACACACACACACACACACACAACACTCGCATAAATACACACACACACTAAGGCACATAGCGGCATACATTATATATGCATGTGTGCTTGTGTGTGCATACATATCAGTATATATACCCATCCTCACATCTTTACACCTACACATACATACACAAATCACATCACAACACACCACCTACACACCCCTCCCCACATCTCCACACCCACACATACATACACACACACGTCCAGACCACCAGCCCTCTTTCACACGCACATACATACTCTCTTATACACACACGCACCTTTGTGTTGAGGGCACCTTCGTTTTGGAAGTCACTTGACCCTGTTATCTCGCCTGACCACTGTCCGAAGTCAGGACGCCATGATAGATCGTTAGCTCCTACATGCATTATTTTTCTCTCCTTGCTTTTTTTTCTATGTATCTTTCTGTCGAAGAGCGTAGGCTCGAAATGTAAAAGACTTGTTCTATTTCTATTCCTGAGCGCCATACTAATACATTTGTTTGTTTGTACGCCACCTGCCTTCGTCTTTTGTTTATTTTCGTAAACCTTCCCGTTATATATATATATATATATATATATATATATATATATATATATATATATAGGAGAGTATTGTAGTTTGCTTGAAGCATTGTGTATTGTTTGTAAAGAATAAAAAGTTTTGAATGGTATAACAATGCATTATAATACAGACAACGGGCTATATATATATACCTGTTATAATTTAGTCATCCATAGTCTGATGTAATATTTCGGAATAATATTCCTTCTTCAGATATTCTTAGATGGAATCGCTGTTATAATCGGTTTTCTTTTTTATTTTTTGGAAGCGTCTCAGCAGTGGTCTCATGATGCTTCTTCCGGGATTCCTCATGAGAAGTGTGTGAGTTCGGTCATGTCAAGCGATGTTGGGTGGCATAAACACAGACACACAAACACATACACATACATACATATACATATATATATATATACATATATACGACAGGCTTCTTTCAGTTTCTGTCTAGTCTACCAAATCCACTCACAAGGCTTTGGTCGGCCCGAGGCTATAGTAGAAGACACTTGCCCAAAGTGCCACGCAGTGGGACTGAACCCGGAACCATGTGGTTGGTAAGCAAGCTACTTACCACACAGCCACTCCTACGCCTTTGTTTTTTTTTTTTACAGAAGTTTTGTAGATAGACATTGACAGCGAAATCACACACACACACACACATGTGTATATATATGTGTATGTATGAATTTTGTAAAAGCTGGTATTTTTCTAATGTAGTAACTCTCAAAACTGACAAACACGAAGCTCACCACCAAAAAAGGACATTAGTGAAATTTTCTTGGCACCTTCACTTTTTATTAATGAGGAAACAAAATAGAGTTTACATATCTGTGATAACTCTTTTTTTTAATGTTTTTTTAATGCATTGCCAGTATTTGGTCAGTGGTGATGTATTTGCAAAACAAACAAAAGTAAGAATTATATAGATATAAACTCAATTTTTTTCTCTTTATTAATAAAGAGTGAGGTTGCCAAAAAATTTCACAAAATGTTTCGAGCTACTGCATTAGGGCGTAAGAAAAAATATCAGCTTTTACAAAATTCTTAAATAGAATAAAAATTTTAAAATAAATATTACTAGATTCATCCCACTCCTGCTGAGGAAAGCAGAAAATGTGTCATTGTGTATATGGCAGAGGTATGTAAGAGCAAAGACCAAATCCTTAGTGAATAGTAAAGCAAAATAGACATACCATGGGTGGGATGGTTGCAGTTGATTCTGATTTGGCAACAAGCTGAGAGGGGAAAAAAAGCATGCTATAATGTGGGCCAAAAGAATTTAGATATTTCTGGTAACATCATTGCTACTTGACACTACCTATTGGTTTTCAGAAATTTTAATCATAAAAGAATTATAGAACTGTTCCTGCTCTGTCAAAAAGTTCTTTTGTAAACTAGAGGTGAATATTCATTAAAATCTTCTGATAGGCACAGGAGTGGGTGTGTGGTAAGTAGCTTGCTTTCCAACCACATAGTCGCGGGTTCAGTCCCACTGTATGGCACCTTAGGCAAGTGTCTTCTACTATAGCCTTGGGCCAACCAAAGCCTCATGAATGGATTTGGCAGACAGAAACTGAAAGAAGCCTGTTGTACATATATGTGTGTGTGTGTGTGTGTGTGTGTGTGTGTGTGTGTGTGTGTGTGTATGTTTGTGTGTCTGCGTTTGTCCCCACCACCATTGCCTGACATTGATGTCGGTGTATTTATGTCCCCGTAACTTAGCAGTTCAGCAAAAAGACCAATATAATAAGTACTAGGCTAACAAAGAATAAGTCCTGGGATTGATTTGTTCAACTAAAGGTGGTGGTCCAGCATGGCTGCAGTCAAATGACTGAAACAAATAAAAGAATAGTTTCATGAAGGAGAACAACTTGCAAGGGATAAACTGTGTAGGGTTATGTACAGATAGTGCACCTCAGTGACTGGTTCACTAAAAGACTTTTCAGCTTTGGTAAAGCTTTCTAACCAACCACTCATTGCATTTTACATCACAAAGCAGTAACTGTAAAAAAAAATTGAAAGTAGGTTATGGAAAAGAAGTTGTTCAAAAAGCTGCTTTTACTGAAAGTAAAATACTTGAATCAAGATAATTTGTGAAAAGAGGGGAGCAAAGTTTCATAATTTATTTTGCACTGTAATTCATAGGCTCTCAAAAGGTCAAGTGCTTTGAATTTAGAGAAACAATATTTAAACTTTTCAAAGGGAATCAGCTAACTGAATTTTGTAATTTAAATGAAAATGGGTTTTGGTACTGAAAATGGCATGCTCCTTTAGCATATTTTAACATTTAACCCTTTAGCATTTAAACCGGCCATATCCGGCCAAAAGTATTCTGCCTGTTTTATGTTCAAAATGGCCAGATCTGGTCTCTCACACCAACCCTACAACATCGTTTTAAAATTTAACAGCTACCTCATCAAAATCTCATAGCTACAAGATAATGCCTGATTAGTTCAAAACAATTTGGATAAAAACGGATTAATTTTGGTAGAATAATACGAACACTAAAGGGTTAAATAGCAAAATGCAGAAGGCAAAAATACCTTTACATCATTTTATAACATTTATGCAATGCAAGACAAAATAGTGGTCTGGAAATGTAAAAGAAAAAGGGAAATTTTCAAATTGTTTCTAAAAATAATGGAGGCTACTGAAAATAGGATATTATTTCTTTAATTTCTTAAATCTTTGATTATTTATACGTTGGTACTTCCCAAATATTGAAACACAAAAATATGGATGAATGAGAAACCCATTTATTTTATCCATAACAAGCATTTTTTTTTTTTTTTACCAATTAAAGAAGAATTGACTGAAAAATTCAAGGTAGTTTATTTACGGTATAAAGTGAGTCAACTAGAAAGATTTTATTCCCAATTTATATGTGACAGTACTAAAAATTCTACTGCAATTTTCTCTTGCATATATTTGTGAAGTTAGATTTTCATCTATGACAAAAACACTGAAATGTGGAAATTTCATAATAGGTAATGATGAAATGAAAGTTTCTTTATTAAACATTCCACCAAATATCGAAGAATTGTGCTCTTCATATCAAGTTCATGTATTCTATTGAATTATTTCTTCTTATATAACATTTACAAATACGATAAATTTTTTTTATATATAGGCGTAGGAGTGGCTGTGTGGTAAGTAGCTTGCTTACGAACCACATGGTTCCGGGTTCAGTCCTAATGCGTGGCACCTTGGGCAAGTGTCTTATACTATAGCCTCGGGCCGACCAAAGCCTTGCGAGTGGATTTGGTAGACGGAAACTGAAAGAAGCCCGTCGTATATATGTATATATATGTGTGTATGTGTTTATGTGTGTGTATGTGTTTATGTGTGTGTATGTGTTTATGTGTCTGTGTTTGTACCCCCCAACATCGCTTGACAACCAATGCTGGTGTGTTTACGTCCCCGTAACTTAGTGGTTCGGCAAAAGAGACCGATGGAATAAGTACTAGGCTTACAAAGAATAAGTCCTGGGGTCGATTTGCTTGACTAAAAAGGTGGTGCTCCAGCATGGCCACAGTCAAATGACTGAAACAAGTAAAAGAGTATACATAGGCACAGGCATGGCTGTGTGGTAAGAAGCTTGCTTCCCAACCACATAGGTCTGAGTTCAGTTCCACTGTTCAGCACCAATAATTACTATTACAGTTACAAATGCTGCAATTAATAAATAGTAAGTCGCCAGGAAATGCTGAAAAAATGTTCTCGCCAGATTATGTGCGAACTCGATAACAGAGTTTAAGTATGAACCATACAAAGGAGTTACCTTTGAAACTTATTATAGAAGATATGAACAAATCTTTATATATAAAATTGAAGTTGTGTGTGTGAGACTCTGTCTCCTCCAATTTAGATTCCTAACTACTCCCACATTTTGTGGTGCAGTTTAACCAAAAGCAGGTATCTTATAGTCGTCATTCATATCGAGCCCTTCTGGATATTAGCACGTGTCTATGATGAGTCTATGATTTTAAATAAAATTTACCATCATTTTTCTACATTTTTAATGATTTTTGCTCGGGTTATATAAGGAAAGTAACTCTCTAAAAATGCTTATATAGTTATTTCCCTTACAAACCCGAGCAACGCCAGGCAATACTGCTAGTCTTCAATAAAAAATGCAAAGATTGGGATGACGATATGAAAACACATTTAATCTTAAGAAAACTGGTGGCAGGAGAATATGAGCATTACAGCAATTACATACTCCTGAAAAAAAACCTTCTGATATAAACTTTAAAAATGCAATAGACACATTGTGTAAAATTTTTATTGAGAAAAGCTTGTTGTTCAGTCACACGGAAATGTTTGAACCTAGAAAAGAACAACAAGGATGACTACATCACATATGCTGGAAGAGTTAACAGGGAATGTGCAAAGTTCAAGTTGGATGAATTAACGCCAAATATGATCAAGTACCTGATATTTACTCAGGGACTGTAGAGAAAGATGCAGAAGTAAGAACAAGAATTCTTGCTAAACTGGAGCAAAAACAAGTGGTAACCTTCCAACAAGTGTCAGAAGAATATAAAAGAATAGTAAATTTAAGACACGACACAGAGAAAATTGAACATAAAGATTACTCCCAAGTGAAACAAGTGCAAAATAGGCAGAATAGAAATCAAGTTAGTTAGTTAGTTAGTTAATTTGGCTCAAAAGCAAATAGCAAGGCCATGTAGGGGGACATGGAGTTAAGTACAGGGTGGTGTTCATGTACAGAGTTCAGGCCACTTGAGGTCCAGGGAGGCTTTGAACAAAGCGGTCGTCGGCATCTTCACCATCTCGTCTGGCAGCTTGTTCCACGGATCCACAACCCGGACAGAGAAAGCTCCTCTCCTTCGATTGAGATGAAATCGTCGCAGGTAGAGCTTTTCAGAATGACCCCGCAGCCAACGCTCTGGAGCAGGAGTGAAGAACAGCTCTTTCGAGAGGTTACACTTTCCGCTTATGATGTTGTGGGCAAGAATGAGATCACCACGGCGGCGGCGTTTTTCAAGAGAATAAAGGTCGAGCGTCCTCAGCCTTTCTTCGTAGGACAAATTTTTGAGACCATGAACCATGCGGGTAGCCAGCTTCTGGACTCTTTCGAGATGCTGTATGTCTTTGAGGAGATAAGGAGAAGAGGCTTGAATCCCATACTCCAATATGGGTCTCACCAGCGTGACATAGAGTGGTAGGAATATGGCTGCTGTGAGCATTCCGAATGACCGTCGAATCAAGAACAGAATTCCGCGTGTGTACTAAAATACAGTACAAACAGGACAAAAATCAGGAAAAAATACCAATGTTTTGCATGTAGAGGTCTACACCTGAGAAAAACTGTCCACTTAAGAAAGCGGAATGATTCTGTTTGGAAAAATTGGACACATAAAAGTGCACTGTAAAACCAAGATGATAAAATGTTGGAACAAAGGGAAAAGAATAAACAGTATGTTACTAAAAGAAAACGGTAATGTAACGAAGGGAGAATTTGTATATAGAGTAAGAATGCAGTTAGACACCGGAAGTGACATTACCATTGTGAACAAAAAAGCCTGGAAGTATATCGGTAAGCTGAAATTCAGTAAATCTACAAAAGTTGCACACGGTGATACAGGTAAAAGATTGTATTTTGTCAGTGAATTTGTGTAATGTAACAGTTTGTGACTAAATGAAAATAGGAAAAATATATAGGTGCAGGAGTGGCTGTGTGGTAAGTAGCTTGCTAACCAACCACATGGTTCCGGGTTCAATCCCACTGCGTGGCACCTTGGGCAAGTGTCTTCTGCTATAGCCTCAGGCCGACCAAAGTCTTGTGAGTGGATTTGGTAGACAGAAACTGAAAGAAGCCTGTCGTATATATATAAATATATATATGTATGTATGTGTGTGTGTATATTTGTGTGTCTGTGTTTGTCCCTCTAGCATTGCTTGACAACCGATGCTGGTGTGTTTACGTCCCCGTCATTTAGCAGTTTGGCAAAAGATTCCGATAGAATAAGTACTGGGCTTACAAAGAATAAGTCCTGGGGTCGATTTGCTCGACTAAAGGCGGTGCTCCAGCATGGCTGCAGTCAAATGACTGAAACAAGTAAAAGAGAGTAAAGAGTATGTGCTAAAAAAATTCAGTTAATCTTTTCGGCACTGAGTGAATGGAACTATTCAGTTGTGGAATATGCCTGTAAGAGTTGTGTGTGGGAATATAGTTGGTTCAGTCAAAGGTTTGAATGAGGCTGAGGGCCTGAAACAAAAAATAAAACATTTATTTCCAGTTGTTTTCTTGGAGGAACTAGGCTGTTGTACGAAAAGAGAGGCAAAAATTGCAGTAAAACAAAGTGCAACACCTGTATTTAAGCCAAAACAGAATGTACCGTTCGTGGCAATAGACCAGGTAAACAAGGAACTTGAAAGCCTAGGAATAATCAAGAAGACGGACCACTCAGACTGGGCTGTACCTATGGTCTATGTAAAAAAAAAAAAATTCACAAGTTAAGAGTTTGTGCAGATTTTTCAACAGGTTTGAATGATTGCTTAATCTCACATAACTCATCATCCATTATGGCATTACGGAGGTCCTGTTGCTGGATGCCTGTATCCCTGGAGATTACATCAGGGTAGGAGAGTGTGCGCCCTCTGGTATTGCGAGTAGATGGCTTCCAGAGGAGAAGAGTAGAAATTGCCTCGTTTTCAGCTCTACAACAATGTCCAGCAAACTGGACTCTCCTACCTTTCACAAGAGACGACACAGGTGGTAGTTTCCCATATATTTGCATTTTGGTTGGATGGCGCTTCCACGAGAGATTTTGAGCTCTCATAAGGAGGCGAGTGTAGGTTCCATCCAACCGCCTCTCAAGCTTCTTTGATAACATCCAGGTTTCTGAGCCACATAACTACCCATTGCCAAGTACTGAGGAAGTGTTTTCAAAATTGAATGGAGGAAAATTCTTCTCAAAATTAGACCTCTCATAAGAATATTTACAAATCCAAGTAGAAGAAGAATGCTCACACTTATTAACCATTAGTACACATCATGGCTTATTTAAATTTAAGCAGCTTCCCTTTAGTGTAAAATTGAGTCCTTCCATATTTCAGCAAGTAATGGATACAATGCTGGGTGACTGTGATTTTACTATCACCTATTTAGACAATCTTCTAATAAAAAGCAAATCACATGAACAACATGTGGAACATGTTAAAAGGGTATTCAAGAAAATTAGAGAATATGATTTCAAGTTAATGGAAGAAAAATGCATGTTCTTTATGAAAAAATCAAATATTTGGGCCAGATAATAGATAAAAATGAATGGAAACTGGATCCACCCAGAGCAACTGTGATAAAAAATATGCCCCCACCAAATAATGTGACTATGCTACAAGCATTTTTGGGTTTAGTAAATTATTGTCAAATTTACATTCCCAATACACATAATGTAAAGGCTCTGCTAAATGATCTCTTAAAGAAAAATACAAAATGACGTTGGACTGATAAGTGCCAGAAGGCATTTGATGAGTTAAAAGTCCAATGTTAAAAGCATTTTAACATTGGACTTACCGATGTTATATTGGCTACAGATGTGAGTGATTACGGTGTAGGAGCTGTGCTTCTGCACAAATATGATGACAGGAGTAAAAAGGCTATGGCCCATGTGTCATGATCATTACTACCAGCTGAAAGGAACTATAAATGAAGCATTAACAATCATATTCGGTATTCATAGATTTATTCATGGAAGAAGTTTCTGTCTACAAACGGACCATCGCCCACTACTGTGAATATATTGTTCTAAAAAAGGGAATGCTAACACACACAGTAAATAGACTACAGTGATGGGGTTATGACTACATAATGGAATACTTACCATTAAAAAAACTAGGGCATGCGGGTGATTTGTTCAGACTGGTACTGAAACACTGCAAGCCATTCAAAGATATAGCAGGGACAGCTTTAAGAGAAGAAGGAGAAATAAAAAATGTAATGTGGAATGTGGTACACGAATTACTGGTAACCCTAAATGACATAAAGCAGTGAAGGACAAATTGATAATAGAAGTTAAAAGTACATTGTGGTCGGGAAAAGTAAGTAGGAACAGGTTTGGTGTGAAACAAAACCAAGATGTGAACCTATACTCAATTTGTGATGGCTTCCTGATGTGAAGGCGCATGGCTCAGTGGTTAGAGCGTCAAGCTTACGATCGTGCGGTTGTGAATTTGAATCCCTGACTGGGCTGCATGTTGTGTTCTTGAGCAAGACACTTTATTTCACTTTGCTCCAGTTCACTCAGCTGTAGAAATGAGTTGTAACGTCACAGGTGCCAAGCTGTATCGGCCTTTGCCTTTCCCTTAGATAACATCGGTGGCATGGAGAGGGGAGGCTGGTATGTGTGGGCGAATGCTGGTCTTCCATAATCAACCTTGTCCAGACTTGTGCCTTGGAATAGAACTTTCTAGGTGGAATCCCATGGTCAGTCATGACCAAATGGGGTCTCAGCAACTGATATATGCACAAAGAGTAGTGATACCTGAAACACTACAAAAAAAAATGTTATGGGAATTTCATGTTGGACATCTTGGTATTTCAAGGATGAAAGCTTTAATGCATAGCTACGTTTACCGGTCAGAAATGGATAAAGCAATTGAAAGTGAAAGGCTGTAGAGGATGTGCTTTTGCAGCAAAATTACCAACTATAAAAAGTGAACCTTGGCCAAAAGTAGATGTTGCATGGCTGAGACTACACATTGATTTTGCTAGTCTTTTAAACGGTTCATACTACTTAGAATTTTGTAAGTGTAAAAACCCAACCTCCTCAACTATAACAAGTTTTTTTACGTGAGCAATTCATGAGATTTGGCATCCCAGACACGATAGTGTCTGGAATGCCATTTGTGTCTTTTGAATTTAAAAAGTTCTGTAAAATGTTCACTATAGGCGCAGGAGTGGCTGTGTGGTAAGTAGCTTGTTTACCAACCACATGGTTCCGGGTTCAGTCCCACTGCATGGCACCTTGGGCAAGTGTCTTCTACTATAGCATTGGGCTGACCAAAGCCTTGTGAGTGGATTTCGTAGACGGAAACTGAAAAGAAGCCCGTCGTATATATGTATATATATATATATATATGCGTGTGTGTGTTTGTGTGTCTGTGTTTGTCCCCCTAGCATTGCTTGACAACCGATGCTGGTGTGTTTATGTCCCCGTTACTTAGCGGTTCGGCAAAAGAGACCGATAGAATAAGTACTGGGCTTACAAAAAGAATAAGTCCTGGGGTCAAGTTGCTCGATTAAAGGTGGTGCTCCAGCATGGCTGCAGTCAAATGACTGAAACAAGTAAAAGAGAGTAAAGAGAGAGTATAGAATATGTAACTACAGCACCATACTGTCCTAGATTTAATGGACGGGCAGAACACTTTGATGATACATTCATGAGAGCCCTAAGGAAGTCGAATAAGGAAGGCATGGATGAGGTAGCTCTACAACAATTCTTAAGAGTATACTGTGTGACACCAAATCCAAATACATTAGCAGGTATGTCACCAGCGGAGCTGATATTTATGAGGAAAGTAAAATTAGTCTTCGACAAATTGCTATCAAGTAAAAAGAGAGAAATTGCAAGGGAAAATCCAGCAAGATTTTGCAAAATTGGTGAAAAGGTATTTGTGAGGTCATATAAGAACAGAAAACAGTTGGGAAGATGGCGTGGTTACCAAATGCATAGGAAAAATGCTATACTTGGTAAAAAGTTGAAAAGGTGTATACAAGAGATACATGAACCAACTGAAAAAAACCCAAGAGAATGGAAGGACCAATGAAATGGGTATATGATATTTTTCAAGTACCAACATCATCACAGGCAAGACCAGTGAGAACAGTCAAAATCAAACCAAATCAACATCAGTGGAAATTGCAGCTGTGGTTAAGCAAACCATCCGATCGTTTGTCCGTTGCCAGCCTCGCCTGGCCCCCGTGCCGTTGGCACGTAAAAGCACCATCCGCTCGTGTCCGTTGCCAGCCTCGCCTGGCCCCCGTGCCGGTAGCACGTAAAAGCACCATCATTCGTGTCCGTTGCCAACCTCGCCTGGCCCCCGTGCCGGTAGCACGTAAAAGCACCATCCGTTTGTGTCTGTTGCCAGCCTTGCCTGGCCCCCGTGCCAGTAGCACGTAAAAGCACCATCCGTTCGTGTCCGTTGCCAGCCTTGCCTGGCCCCCGTGCCGTAGCACGTAAAAGCACCATCCGTTCGTGGCCGTTTGCCAGCTCTGTCTGGCACCTGTGCAGGTGGCACGTAAAAGCACCATCCGTTCGTGGCCGTTTGCCAGCTCTGTCTGGCACCTGTGCAGGTGGCACGTAAAAAGCACCCACTACACTCACGGAGTGGTTGGCGTTAGGAAGGGCATCCAGCCGTAGAAACACTGCCAAATCTGACTGGGCCTGATGAAGCCTTCCGGCTTCACAGACCCCAGTTAAACCGTCCAACCCATGCTAGCATGGAAAACGGACGCTAAATGATGATGATGATGATGATGTGTAACTAAGAAAAAAAAATCAAAATAGGGAGGTGGGGGTGATATAAAAAGTATTGCTATTAAAAGAAATAAAATTACACTCTCTAAGAAAAAAGAAAACTTAAAAGGGATATGTTGTGGGGATAATAGTAATAACGGTAGACCCCTCCCATGTGACAAGTGGTATGTGCTAGTTGCTATAAATAAGGTGATGTTGGTCAGTGTCAAGAGATAGTATTAAGTAAACAATCATAGATATTTGTGGTTTTACTTGTCTTACTAACTCTTTTGCTATATCACTGTGGGCATTATAACAGTCCAATATTAAGGATTACAACATGACTGAAACAAGTAAAAGATAGAAGATAAAATATTATATATTTAGTTTCACTTACAAAACTTAGGATGTGAAAAATCTTAATTCTTTAAGTACATCTCCAATGTGAAAAATTTGGAAAGCTCAGCTCTAAACTAAATCTGCTTGACTTGATAGATGAGTGATTATAATCTAACAGTCTCCATCAAGTCAGTGTTTCTCATAGTTGAGGGTAGCTATGTCAATTGCTGTATTCCTTAAAATCAAAATGGTTTCCAACTTTTTTAACTTGTCAAACACCAAGGTGAAGAGTTAGGGGTTAAGTTTGCCTTTTATCTTTCTGGAGTTGCTAAAGGGCCAAATGTAGGGCTATGTAGACTGGTGGGATTGTAATGCCCAGAATGCTTTGCAGCATTTGTTCTAACTCTTTCCCTTTTAGGGTTCAAATCCTGCCATAGCCTACACAGGTAGTAGATTTAATCCATCAACTGGTGTAACAGCTCAATACTGGTCTTGGATGCCTTTAATGAAGCTCATGAGTGGAGGCACAATGGCCCAGTGGTTAGGGCAGTGGACTCGCGGTCATAGGATCGCGGTTTCGATTCCCAGACCGGGCGTTGTGAGTGTTTATTGAGAGAAAACACCTAAAAAGCTCCACGAGGCTCTGGCAGGGGATGGTGGTGATCCCTGCTGTACTCTTTCACCACATCTTTCTCTCACTCTTACTTCCTGTTTCTCTTGTACCTGTATTTCAAAGGGCCGGCCTTGTCACTCTCTGTGTCACGCTGAATATCCCCGAGAACTACGTTAAGGGTACACGTGTCTGTGGAGTGCTCAGTCACTTACACGTTAATTTCACGAGCAGGCTGCTCCGTTGATTCGGATCAACCGGAACCCTCATCGTCGTAACCGACGGAGTGCTTCCATTCCACTGAAGCTCATACAGTTGTAACAATTTGGGTCAGTCTATTGTTTGAGGAGACACCTTTCTCCATCCCTGCCTACAAGTCACAGAGGCTCTATGAAGGGTCACAGGCATTGATCTACTCTTCTGATAAAGTCTGAGAAGGTCTTCTCTGTAACCCTTTAGCATTCAAATCATTTTGTCAAATGTAACGCATATTTATTTACATTGTGGGGCAGGCATGGCTGTGTGGTAAGAAGCTTGCTTCCCAACCACATGGTTCTGGGTTCAGTCCCACTGCATAGCACCTTGGGTAAGTATCTTGTATATAGCCTCAGGCCAAACAAAGCCTTGTGAGTGGACTTGATAGACAGAAACTGAAAAAAGTCCATCATATATATATGTATAAATATATGTGTGTGTTACCCCCTCCCCACTGCTTGACAACTAGTGCTGGTGTTAACGTCCTCATAACTAAGTGGTTCAACAAAAGAGACTGATAGAATAAGTACCAGGGTTTTAGAAAATAATACTGGGATTGATTAATTCCACTAAAAAATTCTTCCAGGTAATGCCCCAACATGGCCACAGTCTAATGGCTGAAACAAGTGGGCAATAAAAGATGAAAGACTGTTTTGAATTAATCATGCATTATCTTGTAGCTTTGAGAATGCTAAGTGATGTGACTGTAAACTTTTAGAATGATATTGTAGGGTAAGTGTGAGAGGCCAGATCTAGCTGGTATGAACACAAAACAGAATATTTGCACCAGAGACGGCGAGCTGGCAGAAGTGTTAGCACGACAGACGAAATGCTTAGCGGTAGTTCGTCTGCCACTACGTTCTGAGTTCAAATTCCGCCGAGGTCGACTTTGCCTTTCATCCTTTCAGGGTCGATAAATTAAGTACCAGTTACGCACTGGGGTCGATATAATCGACTTAATCCGTTTGTCTGTCCTTGTTTGTCCTCTCTGTGTTTAGCCCCTTGTGGGTAGTAAAGAAATAAGAATATTTGCACCAGATATTTCCTGTTTAAGTACTAAAAGGTTAATAAAGAGTGAGAGGGCCAAAAAAAACTTCACTAATATCTTTTGGTGGGGGTTAGTAATAGTCAGTTTAACAGCTGCTGCTTTAGGCTATTAGAAAGAAAAAATATATATATATAGGCGCAGGAGTGGCTGTGTGGTAAGTAGCTTGCTAACCAACCACATGGTTCCGGGTTCAGTCCCACTGCGTGGCATCTTGGGCAAGTGTCTTCTGCTATAGCCCCGAGCCGACCAATGCCTTGTGAGTGGATTTGGTAGACGGAAACTGAAAGAAGCCTGTCGTATATATGTATGTATATATATATATATGTATGTGTGTGTGTGTTTTTCTGTGTTTGTCCCCCTAGCATTGCTTGACAACGAATTCTGGTGTGTTTACGTCCCCGTCACTTAGCGGTTCGGCAGAAGAGACCGATAGAATAAGTACTAGGCTTACAAAGAATAAGTCCCGGGGTCGATTTGCTCGACTAAAGACGGTGCTCCAGCATGGCCACAGTTAAATGACTGAAACAAGTAAAAGAGTATATATATATATAAGCTTGTACAAAATTCATAAATGTAGAATGAAAATATTAAAATAAATATTCTCAGAATCATCCTACTCCTGCTAAGGAAAAACTGAGAAGTGAGTCATTGCGTATGTGGCAGTGACATGTGAGAGTTAAAAACCATAATCCTTGGTGAATAAATAGTAAAACAAAATAGACACAGCATGGGTGGAGTGGTTACAGCTGAATCTGATTTGGTTTCAAGAGGTGGGTGAAAAAAGAAAAACATGTAATGTGGGCCAAAAGAATCCAGACATTTTCTGTTAAACATCACTGCTGCTTGGCACTGTCTAAAGGAGCAATACTGTGCAAAAGTCTTGAAATCATAATGATCTCTAGTTGACATCCAATGAAGAGAAATGTCACACAGTGCAAGCTGTAGGTAGAACATAAATTATGGATAAAATAATTACAGAGTGGTAGAAGCATGTAACTTCATAGTTACATTCCTCCTCCTCCTCCTTTCTTCTTCTTCTTCTTCTTCTTCTTCTTCTTCTTATTATTATTATTATTATTATTATTATTATTGTTGTTGTTGTTTAATTATTGTATACTTCCACTGCACTACTCAGCCCCATGTGCCTTGCGTATGTGCAGTATTTTGTTTCAGTTTTGTTTGTTTTTACTGTATCAAAAGTGGTAGTAGTAGTAGTAGTAGTAGTAGTAGTAGTAGTAGTTACTGTTGTTGTTGTTGTTGCTAAAGTCAAGACAGCAAGTTGGCAGAATCATTAGCATGCTGGATAAAATGTTTAGCAACATTTCATTCATCTTTACTTTCTGAGTTCAAATACCGCCGAGGTCAACTTTGCCTTTCACCCTTTCAGAGTCAATGATGTAAGTACCAGTAAAGTACTAGGACTGATATAATTGACAAGCTCTCTCCCCCAAAATGACTGGCCTTGTGCCTATAGTAGAAAGAATTATTATCATTATTAAGGTGGTGAGCTGACAGAATTGTAAGCATAACAAGTAAAATGCTTAGCAGCAGTTCATCTATCTTTACGCTCTAATTTCCTGGAAGATGTGTAGCCCTCACTTCATAAAGAGAAACAGTATTGGACAGTAGCTACCTTATACATCAGTTGACTTTGCCTTTCATCATTTCAGGGTTGACAGAATAAGTACCAGTTGAACACTGGGGTTGATGTAATTGACTAGTCTTCTCCCCACCCCAAGTTCAGGGCATGTGCCTTTAGTAGAAAGGATTATTATTATTATTATTATTATTATTATTATTATTATTATTATTATTATTGAGTGAGAGAGCAATGCATGCCATCAAACTGACACTGGGGTAAAATATATGAAGCCCAGTATACCCATCATGACTACCCGTTTGATAAGGGTACACTGGCACAAGCATCACAACCATATGTGCGCGACATGGTGATCTCATATCAAGATAAACAGCACATGACCTTGCAGGTGGGGCCCAGTTAGAATTTTCTTCTGGTCGAGTAACCCATCTCGCTCAAAAGGTCCCTGTATAAGGGTTGTTTAAGGATGTTGAACGAAACACCCATGTTTCCAGAGGTGAATTATTCAAACCCCAAAGAATTCCTCTCAACACATGGCTATGATGCTCCCCCACCACTTCTGCTCGTGATCAGAGATGCACATATCATCAGCCAGCCACTAAGGGACATGGTCAACTGGTTAAGGTCAAACAACTGACAAGCAAATCTGTGGTATTGAGCAGAATATTTACTGTAGCACATCTTTTATTCAGTAGTTTTATTTTTATAGTGTGCTTTCACCACACTACCGAGCGCAGCTGTGTGCCTTGGGTATGTGCTGTGATTTGTTATGATGCTCTTATGGTTACTGTATTGAAAGTGTTTTGCGTAGGATATGTGCAGTGCCCAGTAGTGCAATTTTCTGTATATTATATATATTTGTAAGTCCTGGTGTTTTTGTTATGTATTTGTCTGAATATTTTTTTATCATACCTAATGCACCTACTATGATAGGAATTGTTTCTGTTTTTAGATTCCACATTCTAGTTACCTCTATTTCCAGGTCTTTGTATTTTGAAAGTTTCTCCACTTCTTTTAGAGAAACGTTGTCATCTGCTGGTATTGATACATCAATTAGAAAGCATATTTTTTCTTCATGATCACTGACAACTGTATCTGGCCTATTGGCCTTAATTTCTCTATCTGTGTGTATTGGCATATCCCAAAGTATGGTTGCTTTCTTGTTTTCTGTGACCTTTTCTGGTGTGTGCCTATACCATCTTTTGTTTCAACAGGCATCTGTGAAAACCAAGGTAAATAGCCTCTTCACTTGCTTTTCTCTCACCTGAATGACTTCACCTAGAGTAGGCCGTGTAAATGTTCAGGACCTGGATTCAGACTGGAATCAGAGTCACTTGCTCAACGATTTTAGGTCACTTGATATAAATGTGGCAGCCATTAGTGAGACAAGAATTTCTGGAACACACTCCTTGACACTCATTTTTGGCAATTATAAGGTTTTCTAATCTTGTGGTCTGTTGGTTTGGGATGGCAGAGAGACAGTACTGTTCTGGAGATCCTTGAACCTTGATATATGAACAATCTTCTTTGGTTCAGGGGGTAGTCTTGTGGTCTTGGACATGAATGGCAGGAAAGGTGGTGCCTTCAGAATGGTGGCCATCTCTGCCCCAACTGAAGCAGTTTGGCCTGATTTCTTCAGGTGGCTAGACACTTTCTTCAGAACATCTTGCTCTTTAGTATAGTTGGTAACTGGAATTGTATTTTGGACACCTGGATTGAACATGTGGAGCTAGTGCATAGGAGAAATGGATACAAGTGCCTCAAAAACCTACACAAAAACATCCAGCTCTCTGGCAGGTTCTGCCTGGATATTGCTGATGTGCCAATAGAGTATTTGTTAGGTCAGTGGATAGGGTTAGTGTAGGATGACATAGTTCACACTGGTCAGCTACACAGACCACAGACTTGTGATCTGCTCAGTTAATTTAAATAGGACTCATAGCTAGGACCTGGTTACTGGAAGTTTAGGACATCCTTACTAGTACACAAAGATTACAAGGACCAAATTTGTGAAGTAGTTAAGTAGCAGTTGACAGTCAACAACCTGATTAGAGTAGATTTGATAGCGTTTAGTTTTACAAAGAACTAACTATTGAAGGAAATAGATTAGAGGAAGGACTAGTGAACAGCCTAGAAGAGGCAATTAGTAAAGGCTTGGCGACTAATATGTTTGTGGCAAGAATGGCCCTTGACCATTTGTTCAAGGTGCAACACAAAGACTGCATTGTCTGAGCTAAGGTCCTTGTATTCAACCAGGAGGGAGCTAAAGCCATCTGATGGGCCTGAATGGGGGAGACACAACATGGAAACAAAACTTAATCAGGTTTTTGACAGACCAGCATGGGCATGTACTACATGGTTCTGAGCAGATGTGCGTGATTTTACAGTAGCACTTCATATGACTGTTTCAAGAGGGTGATGAGTCAGTGATGGTAGTAGACTTTAGTTCATACCTGGACACTCTGCTGTGGCTCCCAGCAGATGTGAGATTTGATGGAAAGCCCATAATAGCTGCCGAAATATGGTAAGTGATGAGCAGTTGCAAAGACACAAATCACCCAGATTGGCTCGTCTGCCTTGTAAATTCTGAGTTCATGCATGGTTTGTTTGGCGACCTTTTGGCAGACATCTGCTGTAACTAGCAGCAGAATGAGAGAATTCCCAGTGCTAGGGCAGTAGTAACAATACTGAAACAGAATGCAAACAAAGGGGATGTGCTCAACAACTTTTGGCTCATAACTCTGCTGAATACAGAGTTTAAGAATGTTGTCAAGGTATTAACGAAAAAATTGGCACTTGTCATCATTGGTTGCATAGTGGAAGCACAAATGTGTGCAAACCCAAAACAGGTCTATCCAGGACAACCTCCACCTTATGAAATACATCATAGAGAGGGCTATGACCAAGGCTAGTATCAGCAGGACTCTGATGAGTTTGGATCAGCCTAAAGGGTTTGATAGGCTTGACCAATGGATGGCGTCCTGAAATTGGCCAGAATACCTGCTTTCAGAGATTGGCTCACTACAATGCACAGCAGTGTCTACTCAGTGGTCAAAGAATACAACCACCTATCAGAACCGTTTTGCATCACATGCTCAGTCTGTCAGGGGACTGATGTGTGTCCCACTTTAGCAATCTATAAGAGGATTTGTAGCAGGGAGGTGTCCTCCTTTAATCAAGTGGGTAAGGCAGTTTTCCTCTGTGTTGTGGCTATGGCAAAACAGTTTGTCTGGTGGACTAGGTTGAAAGGTATATGAACAGGACATCCTTTTTTGTAGAGCCCTCATTGACTTTTTCAAGGTTTACTTGAAAAGGAAAGTGAGGGTTGAGAACAAGATGCTGTCCTCAAGTGAATTTATTGAAAGGTGAGTGGAAGTGGCAAAAATACCAAGAGTGGATGGCACCAATCTAAATATAAACCTGTGAGTCAGAGAAATGGAACTAGAGAGAGAGTCCTTTCCCTTGATGTTCAGTGAGATCTTGAATGGTGAGGTTCCTCTACTTGATCCTAGAGGATCACTATCAACATTTTTTTTCTTAAAGAAAGAAATGTATTCTTGATCTACTTCTTTTATTTATACTGTGTATCCTCTTTTTTATTCATCATTTCATTCTATGTAAACCTTTGCACATTGTATCTGTCTTTGTCCCTCTCATCCATCACCCTGGTGGCAAATTAAGAAAAATAAATGTTATTATATCATCATCATTATATAATTATCCTGATCTATAGTGTGGTAAAGTAGTAAAAATGGCAGAGTGCCAAACAAAATGCAGATATATTTTTTTGACATATTTTACATTCTGTGTTTGAATTCCAGTAGAATACACATAGCCTTTCATTCTTCCTGCGTTTATAAAGCTAAGAATAATAATAGCAACCCTGTCTAATATAGCACAACACATACATACTCCTTACATAATTTCCTACTAACACTATAACACATCCCACACAATTCACATTCTGCAGAATGAGACAGCCTCTATGTAATCACATGTTCTGCTAGAAATAACAGTCAAATCTCCTTCAAATCACATCTTGCTGTCTGAAAAAATGCAAATGTTGAATAATATGGAATTAGATTCCTTACACTTAGAAAGAAAGCGGGATGGTCACTTGTGGAATTCCTTTGGTCATCGGCCTGCTTCATCAAAACTGACCTGAAGCTCCAGATAACCAGCTCTATATATTCTACACAGACACCACTACAAATTCTTCTTCTTCTTATTATTATTGAGTAAGAGAGCTGTGCATGACATCAAAGTGACACTGGGGTAAAATATACGAAGCGCCCAATATACCCATCATGACTACCTGTCTGATAAGGGTACACTAGGCACATGCATCACAGCCATATGTGCATGACATGGTAATCTCATATCAAGATGAACAGCACATAACATTGCATGTGGGGGCCACTTAGAATTTTCTTCTGGTTGAGTAACCCATCCTGCTCAAAAGGTCCCTGAATAAGGGTTGTTTAAGGATGTTGAACGAAGCACCCATGTTTCCAGAGGTGAATTATCCAAACCTCAAAGAATCCCTCTCAACACATGGCTAAGATGCTCCCCCACTACTTCTGCTCGTGATCAGAGATGCTCATATTGTCAGCCACTAAGGGACATGCTCAACTGGTTAAGGTCAAACAACTGACAAGCAAATCTGTGGTATTGAGCAGAATATTTGCTGTAGCCCATCGTTTATACCAAGACAAAACAATGTACATGATAACACTTCCAATCAGTTAAGATCAGAAGCCATGAGAGCCACTTAACTGATCTTAACTTATTATTATTATTGTTGTTATTATTATTATTATTATTATTATTATTATTATTATTATTATTAAGGCAGTGGGCAACAACAACAGTAATGATAATGTGCACTACATATTCTACACAGACACCACTCAAACTATGACACAACCCACACAGATATACTTTATACAATGCTCACCCAAGACAATCATCATCATTTTTTGATCAGACAGCTTACCCAATCTGCCACCTTTAATGGTTTCTGATGTAGTCACATGGTCAGCAATTTTTGAGGAGAAGGGTTGAGTCAATACCATTGACTCCAGTACTTAGATGGTACTTTAAATATTCAAAATAATGATTTCTACTCTAGGTGCAAGGCTAGCAATTTTAGAGGTGTATAGGGTTAGTCAAAGCCTTCAACCCCTGTACTTGACTGGTACTTTATTTCATCAACTCCAAAAGGACAAAAGGTGAAGTTGATCTCAATGGGAAGAGCCAAAAGAAATATCGTAAAGCTCTTCTTCTGATGCTCTCATCATTCTGCCAGTTCACCACCTTAATCCTTTGGCATTAAAACTGACAATATTAGGCCTCTCAAACCTACCCTACAATGTTTTTCTAAAATTAAACAACCATATCAAATTCTCAGAGGTATGAGATAATGCATGATTGATTCAAAATAATGTAAATAAATTTACATTATTACATCTCACAGAACAGTTTGAATGCTGAATGATTAATCATAAAAATAATCATTTCCTTACGCCCCACAGGGCTTAAAAATACAAAGAACAGTATAAAACATAGTTGTGAAGTGTATAAAATGTGTGAACTGAAAATTACAAAAACAAGAAAAAAATACATTCATTGGGGTGGGACAACTCCCAGTGATCAATCAAAGTACCATACAGATCCTGGACTGTCTTGACCATCAAGGGCAAATGTCCTCTTTCAGCCATCATTTCCCAACCTACAGCCATATGCTTAGAGTGGGCCCATTCACTCAAATCTTGTTCACTACTTTCACTAATTTACTGGAGAGGGGAAAGCAGCTCCCTCTTCAATCTCACCTTCCTTTCCAAGTAAAACTTGATGATATGATGAAAATATTGATAATAAGCCTTTCTACTAGAGGCACAAGGTCTGAAATCTGTGGAGAGGGGGACTAGTTGATTACACTGACCCCCAGTATTTCACTAGTACTTAATTTATTGACCCTGAAAGAATGAAAGGCAAAGTCGACGTCAGTGGAATTTGAACTCAGGATGTGAGGATGTACAAAATGCTGCTAAGCACTTTTTCTAGCATGCTAATAATTATGCCAGCCTTAATAATAATAATAATAATTAAGATCTGGAAATAGAGGTAACTCAAATGTGGAGTCTAAAAACAGAAACAATTCCTATCATAATAGGCGCATTAGATATAAAAATTTTTTTAGACAAATACATAACAAAAACACCAAAACTAACAAGTATATATAACATACAGAAAATAGTACTACTAGGCACTGCACACATCCTATGCAAAACACTTTCAATAGAGTAAAAATAAGAGCATCAACAAACCACAGTAGAACTCAAGGCACACAGCTGCGCTTGGTAGTGTGGTGAAAGCACGTGATAAAAATAAGACTACTGAATAATAATTAATAATAATAATAATAATAATGATAATAATAATAATAATAATAATGGGGGAGCATCATAGCCATGTGTTGAGGGGGATTCTTTGGGGTTTGAATAATTCACCTCTGGAAACATGGGTGTTTTGTTCAACATCCTTAAACAACCCTTATTCAGGGACCTTTTGAGCGGGATGGATTACTCAACCTGAGGAAAATTCTAACTGGGCCCCACCTGCAAGGTCATGTGCTGTTTATCTTGATATGAGATCACCATGTCGCGCACATATGGTTGTGATGCATGTGCCTAGTGTACCCTTATCAGATGAGTAGTCATGATGGGTATACTGGGCTTCGTATATTTTACCCCAGTGTCACTTTGATGGCATGCACTGCTCTCTCACTCAATAAATAATAATAATAATAATAATAATAATAATAATAATAATAATCCTTGCTGCTATTGACACAAGACCTGAAATTTTGGGGAAGTGTGTAGTCAATTACATCAACCCTAGTACATGACTGGTACTTATTTCATCAACCCCAAAAGGATGTAAGGCAAACTTGACCTTGGAAGATTTTGTACTCAGAACATAAGGAAATGCCACTAAACATTTTGTCTGATGTGCTAATGATTCTGCTAACTTACTACCGTAATAATAATAATAATAATAATAATAATCCTTCTACTATAGGCACAAGGCCTGAGATTTGGCAGGAGGGGGCCAGTCGATTAGATTGACCCCAGTATGTAACTGGTACTTAATTTATTGACCCTGAAAAGATGAAAGGCAAAGTCTCAACCTTGGCAGATATAAAGGCAGATGAAATACTGCTAAGCATTTGTCTGGCATGCTAACAATACTGCCAGCTCGCCTCCTTAATAATTATAATTTCAGTTCATGGGTAATTTCTTTCTCTATGTTTTTCATTTGTTTGCCTTTCTCTTTGCTATGATTGACCTAAAGGCCCAACCTTCCACATGACTTCCTATACAAAAATTACGTCTTGCTAACATTGGGATACTGAACACTCTTGATAAGAAAGGAGCAACAGGAAAATTCCACTTTAGACCTTCAAACAGTGCCTTCCCACTGGATAAGGAACTGTGAAATTTGATATTGCAGTCTGGTTTTTGTTGGTACACATCCTCAAAATAATGCATTTTCCCCCACTATGACAACCATATCAGTAACAGCAGCAATGATGTAAAAGGCTTGGAAGCTTCCTGAAATCTTCCCAAAAGCAATAAATTTTTTATCCTTTCAAAGGGAATAACAAAATAAATATTTGTAACACACTAAGGTTGAACTGCATAAACTATGCCATATACATATTTGTATGTGTCTTATATCACATTTATGGTAAAGATCTTTCCACATCTACTCCTCTGCATGAATGGGCTTTTCTTTTGGTTTGAAGGAAGGAGTTGTAACTATAGCCTGTGCAGCCATTCCAAGACTGTTGAGATCAATGCCTATTTCTTTACTACCCACAAGGGGCTAAACACAGAGGGGACAAACAAGGACAGACAAAGGGATTAAGTCGATTACATCGACCCCAGTGCGTAACTGGTACTTAATTTATCGACCCCGAAAGGATGAAAGGCAAAGTCGACCTTGGCGGAATTTGAACTCAGAACGTAACGGCAGATGAAATACCGCTAAGCATTTCACCCGGCGTGCTAATGTTTCTGCCAGCTCTCCGCCTTGAGATCAATACCAATGTTGCTCCTCCTGTGAATACAATGAATATGCCATGACAGAATGTTAAAACATTCATTTACATTTGAATGTATTCAATAACAACATAGCAACAGTCAAACTTTATACTGGTAGCAGTCAATCTTCCAATGAAACCAAGGAAACTATGTTTCCATTGATTTTCATAAATTGCTGATACCCTCCCTCAGTCACAACTCATGGCAAACATTACTCTAAGATTAATGCCAATATCATTCCACTTGAACAGTTGCAAGTCAATGATTATAGAGAAATCATGCTCAGAGAGGGATTTCGAGATGCCAGCATTCTGCAAGAGAAAGACTGAGAATAGTGGTTTGTGCAGAGCCTGATTGGCAGTAGTACAAGACTAACCAGTCATGAGAAGCAGAAATCATTATAGTTTACAGTAGGAAAGGCAGAGAGACAAAAGACAGCATGCCTGTGGGTTCAGGGCTGGGTTGTGTTTATGAACGACCTCATGTCTATCAAGCAAGTGACCTTTCTTTGGATGCAGTCTGATGTATTTGAACATACACTACCTTTCATATACATGAATATATGTATGCTCAGACATATAGATATACATATATATTTATGTCAACAGGTGTAAATAAATGTAAAGTTATATATGTATATAGGCGTAGGAGTGGCTGTGTGGTAAGTAGCTTGCTTATGAACCACATGGTTCCAGGTTCAGTCCCACTGCGTGGCATCTTGGGCAAGTGTCTTCTGCTATAGCCCCGGGCCGACCAATGCCTTGTGAGTGGATTTGGTAGACGGAAACTGAAAGAAGCCTGTCGAATATATGTATATATATATATATATATATATATATGTGTATGTGTGTGTGTTTGTGTGTGTGTTTGTGTGTGTGTGTTTGTCCCCCTAGCATTGCTTGACAACCGATGCTGGTGTGTTTACATCCCCGTCACTTAGCGGTTCAGCAAAAGAGACCGATAGAATAAGTACTGGGCTTACAAAGAATAAGTCCTGGGGTCGAGTTGCTCGACTAAAGGCGGTGCTCCAGCATGGCCGCAGTCAAATGACTGAAACAAGTAAAAAAAATAAAAAATAAAAATACATATATATTTATGTCAACATGTGTAAATAAATGTAAAGTTATATATGTATATGTATATGCATGTATGTGAGTGTGTGGATATGTGTATAAGTAAATAAATATGTACTGTCCAGATTTTATATTTACCATTAAATTCTAAGCTATTTACTATCACTAACTCAAATTTGTTTTGATCAGTAATAGTTTAGATGTTGAATTTCTTCTTTTCCCCAGACACCTTGACTGCATTTATAACCATTCCCTCTTTTCTTTCTTCATCAATATCTATAAAGCTGAAATGTGAAAAAGTTGTTTGTCTCATTTTGGGATGGAAACGGTTTAAGGGATGGATTGGTGCCAAAATTTACAGGGACATGTAAAAAGAGGCGAGGAAGTGACTGGACTAGGTTAGAAACCCCTATCTCAAAAGCTGTGGTTACTAGGGCAACAAAACCCAGACTTTGACAAGTGTTTGTCATTTCTCCCTTTCGGATATCACCCTGTCTTCCTTGATCTCTCTCTTTCCTTCCTTCCCTCCACTTTCTCTCTATAACGACGTTTGTCACTTTCAACTCTCATTCTCTCTCAACCTTCGCCATCTCTCTGTCACTCTTTCTCCCACCACTTCTCTCACTGTACGTCTGTCTGTATCTAAAGAGAGAAAGCGTTGACAGCCGCAAAAGTTTAAATATTCCCACCACAGGTCTTTTAGAACGGTGAATTATTATCGCCCACCACCACTGCACAATTATAACAGATATTATTAATCAGATATATTGTGTTAATTTATATATATATATGTGTATATATATAATCAATATCTATAAAGCTGAAAAGCGAAAAAGTTGTTTGATTTCTTGGTTATTTGTCTCATTTTGGGATGCGAATGGTTTAAGGAGTAGATGGGGTCGGATTGGCACCAAAATTTACACTGGGGAGTAAAATGGGGTGGGTAATTGTGTGAGGAGGGTTGCAAGTCGCTCGGGGCTACCATTTGGTTGCCATGGTGAGGAATATGGGAAAAATTGAGTTATATGGGGTAGACAGGTTGTGCTGTTTGAATAATGGTGGCTTTTCGTGTTGCTGCAGGGGCTAGAGGCAGTTATCTTTAATTATGGGTGTAAAAATTTGGGGGATTTTGGAAAGGGGGGTAAAATTTTTCAACTTTTAAAAAGGGTACATTTTTGCCCTATTTTTAGATTTAATTTTTTTCTGTTTGCATTATTTGGTTGACATGGGTAAAAATGACATTGTGTTAAAGGCCAAATCTTTAGCTTTCATTTGCATCATGAACCATCAAAATATACCAGAAAAAATGTATCAAATTTCACAAAATTTTAAGTAATTTTGAATTATTTTTGCAATTGTACATGCACGCGTAAGAGAAAGTGAGGGAGAGTCCGAGAGAAAGGAAGAGTCAGAGAGTGGGAAAGTGAGAGAGAAACAAAGAGGAAGAATGTGGCGATAAGAAACAGAAAGTAACAACCACACCCTCACCCGCATGTAGAGCGGGTCACCTTAAGCTAGTCTCACCAATAGAATAAAAGTAATAAAATTATTTTTCTTATTTGCTATATATATATAGAATCATCATCATCATCATGTTCTATTAAATTCACTTGCAGTTCTGCCTATTCACTTGGCTACCTAGTGACGTTAGTAATTAACAATGGATTAAATTACTAATTTCCTCTTAAGATTTGGCATTCTAAAGTTATTATGTAATCATCTATGTAATGATTACCACACAACATATTAGTATATGCTATTGAAATACATATCAAGATTACATAAACTATAATGTTGAAATAAAGAATTTAACTGAATTTCCTGTTTTAGTCTATGTTTATATATATATATATATTATCATCATCATCATCATCATCATCGTTTAACGTCCGTTCTCCATGCTAGCATGGGTTGGACGGTTCGACCAGGGATCTGGGAAGCCGGAAAGCTGCACCAGGCTCCGGTCTGATCTGGCAGTGTTTCTACAGCTGGATGCCCTTCCTAACACCAACCACTCCGTGAGTGTAGTGGGTGCTTTTTACGTGCCACCTGCACTGGTGCCAGGCGAGGCTGGCATCGGCCACGGTCGGATTGGTGCATTTTACGTGCCACCTGCACGGAAGCCAGTCGAAGCGGCACTGGCTTCGGCCACGATTCGGATGGTGCTTTTTACGTGCCAATATATATATATAAAACTGAGAATGTGTGTCTGTCTGTCTGTGTGTTTCCCTAAAACCTGAGAACTACACAACCAATTTCATTCAAATTTTACACATGCCTTACACACACAAATATATACATAATATGTGTATGTACATATATGCATATCATCATCATTTAACTTCCGTTTTCCACACTGGCATGGGTTGGCCGGTTTGACAGGGGCACCTGTCTGGTTTGGCTTGCTTTTTGTGGCTGATGCCTCCCTAATGCCACCACTTTACAGCATGGACTGAGTGTTTTTACGTAGCACTGCACAGTAGCATAGTTTCAATGCCTGGATTTTTTATATTTTTATGATTTTATAGACCTTGTTGCAAGTTGACTGGTAACCTGGGGCCCACCAAAATTGTTCCCAATTGGGCCCCGCACCTCCTAAGGCCGGTCCTGCCTACTCACATAGTTATATGTATATATGCAATTCACCTAGGAGTATCAAAGTGCTCCCCTTTGTATTAATTGGAGCCTGACTGATCTTCCTTTAATTATTGGAATACTACACTAGCCAGGGTTCTGCATGATTAGCTGGTGATTATTGATGATAATTATACCATCCATCAATCAATCAATCATTTATATATATATATATATATATATATATATATATGTATATATATAAACACAAATAGAACTCTAGAGATTGAAGAAATTTTGAAACGTATTGTTAAACACAAAAATACTAAAAACGAAATTAATAATTAATTAAAATAATTATCATTTCAGACCTTCCATTTGCTTAATAACCAGATGATTTCCATATTTCTTTCTTCCATTTCAGGCTGACATAAATCAACATGATAAACTTGGCTATCAACTGCTGCACATCGCTGCACACAGTGGAAAGTTGCAGTCTGTTGCTTACTTGCTGAATGAACTACATGTGGATCCCATGCCAGCTTCCCACAAGAAAGTCACTCCTCTTCATTTGGCAGCAAAGGTAAATAATTGAATCATCATCATCATCATCATCATTAACATCGTTTAACATCCGCTTTCCATGCTGGCATGGGTTGGATGGTTTGACTGAGGACTGGCAAGCCAGACAGCTGCACAAGGCTCCAATCTGATCTGGCAAGGTTTCTACAGCTGGATGCCCTTCCTAATGCCAACCACTCTAAGAGTGTAGTGGGAGCTTTTTACGTGCCACCAGCACAAGGGCCATTCAGACAGTACTAGCATCAACTATGCTTGAATAGTGTTTTTTACATGCCACCGGCATGGGAGCAATCAGGCAGCACTGGCAACAATCATGCTCGAATGGTGCTTTTTACATTCCACTGGCACAGGAGCCAGTCAGGCGGCACTAGCAACAACCACACTCAAATGGTGTTTTTTACATTCCACTGGCACAGGAGCCAGTTAGGTGGAAGAAAAATTAAATTAACCCTTTTGATACCAACCTGCCTGAGACTGTCCCAGGTTCTATGACACAGACTTACGCTTTTAAAGTGGTCTAAATTATAATCTGCCATCAAAATTTTATGCTAAATTGTTCCAGGCCCCAGCATAATAATTAGAAAGTTATTTTACTAAATTTTTCATTATTTTAAAAATTAATTCAAACAAAGACAATATATATATTTTTTACTACCCACAAGGGGCTAAACACAGAGGGGACAAACATGGACAGACAAACGGATTAAGTCGATTACATCGATCTCAGTGCATAACTGGTACTTAATTTATTGACCCCGAAAGGATGAAAGGCAAAGTCGACCTCGGCGGAATTTGAACCCTGAACGTAACAGCAGACGAAATACGGCTACGCATTTCGGCCGGCTTGCTAACGTTTCTGCCAGCTCGCCGCCTTTTTACAAAGACAATATAGGTTAACAGAAATATGGTAACAAAAGGGGTAAATAGGAGAAGCAGCTTAAAATTCTAATTGGCAGAATCTGTTAGTATGTCAAACAAAATGCCTTGCAGAGTTTAGTTACATCTGTTGCATTCTGAGTCTCTAACTTCATTGGGAGTCAACTTTGCTTGCCACCCATCTAAGGCTTGACATAATAAAATGCCTTCTAATACTGGAATCAAATTTATTGTTTACATATTCCTTCTTGAAAATGTTTGGCCACCTTGTGTCTATGTTAGAAGTTATTTATATAATATCCATTTATCCACCCATCCATCCGTCCATCAATCCATCTTTACTAGGAGTTAAACTTTCTAGCTGGATTCTTGAACATGATCAATTGAGACTATGGATATTATCCAACCCTCTTGTTCTTGATTTACTCCTGATTCTCCTGCCAGTCGGCTTGGCTTATAGAATCTGTCTTGCAGATTTTCATTTCACAAGCCAAATACAAACACTAGCTTGGTGTTGGCATGAATAAGGCCAACAAAAATTGTGATATGAAAAGAAAGAACAGCCATACCACATCATCTGTCAAGCAGGGTAACAAGGGACATGTTCAGATCTTAGAGGGATCGGTTTGAAAAATATATTGCAGGCTCCATTCAATACCAATATAACCAGCAATAAGCTTGCAACTTGTTCTGGGGGGGCTGGGGGGGGAGCACAGAGGATTGATATAATATTCTGACTTTATACCATTTATCATCTTTTTACATACATATATATATATCTCTCTATATAAACGGCAGTTTGTCTGTGCGTGTTTCTGTGTGTCTGTTTGCTTGTACCCTCACCCTGACCACGGCTTTCAACCGATTCTGATGAAACTTGACACACACATAGCCCAATGTCATAATTCAAAACTAACGCAGCGAAAATTTTGAAAAGTTCCCCCAGTTCTGAAAAAAATCGATAAATTCGACATGGGGTCGAGAATCAGGAATACGAACCACAAACTGTCTAGGGGACGCAACTCCACCTTTTTTAAATCTCAAAAAAAAATTTACCATAATTTTTTTCCATTTTTTTGCTATTTTTTGGCTATAACTCTCTAAAAATGCTTTATAGTTATTTCCCTTACAAACCTGAGCAACGCCGGGCGATACTGCTAGTATATCTATATATATAAAACTCAACTTGTGTGTCTGTGTGTTTAACTTCCCAGCACATCTCCTCCTAGCCAACAAATCGTAGAACCACCAAAAATGGGTCACTTAAAGTTTAGGCGAATGAAAATTGAACTGCACTATTTCTGTTCCGAAACTCATCTCGCAAGTGCAAAAATTGATAATGTGTTTGTTTAGGCCTTATCCCATGCACTGAATAGCAAACTTTACTCAGTCAGCTGTTTGACGTGAACTGTGTTTTCCATGCGTGCAAGCATGCGTAAATTGCATGAAAACTAAAAAATCAAGATATAAAAACGAATCACCGTAAACATTGTAGAAATTCAGCAAAGAAATGAATTTTCGGGATGTAGCCTGGAGGGTTTTTTTGTTTTAATCGTTTCAACTTTGTGAACACATACCAATTGTTTTCATAACATTTTTAACGTTTTGAATTAAATGTGACCATTTTGCAAAGCCGGGCAAAACTGCTAGTATATATATATATATATATATATATATATATATATATAATATAATATAAATAATATATAAATATATGCATATATACATACAAATATGTACGTACCTACATATATATGTATATATACATGCATATATGGGTACAGGACATCAAAAAACATTGAACACAATGAGAAACGAAGACATGAAAAAAAAAACCATAGAAATGCACTTTTTTTGGAACAACGAAAAAAATAAACAGAGAAACAAGACATACAACATAAAGAATATTCCCTTTCTTCAGTTGTCCCTGTTTCATATCTTCAATTTTTTCTATATGGTATGATTAAAGCATATCATTGTTGAATTGCTTCATGGTGGTTCTTCTCCAATTTATATATATATAGTTATATATATATATATATATATATATATATATAAGAGACGAAAGCGTATGTATGTCGCTATTATCATCATCATCATCATCGTTTAACGTCCGCTTTCCATGCTATATATATATATATATATATATAAATAAAATACAAAATGGGACAAGAACGCAAAACATCCAGACAGCTAGGTGATACAAAAAGGGACAACAAAACATCCAGATAGATGATACAAAGAAAACAAGGACGGGTCATTCGAAGTTTTCTTTCCTCAGTCAAGTGCCAGATTATCCTCACAATTTCGCCTGGTTATTCATGAGATTGCTCCAATCTGGCCAGCCCCAAGGAAAAACTAAGCTGAGAGCATTAGATTCCTTGGTAGGACAGAAAGAACACAACAAACGGAAACCAACAAAAGCACAACATGCAGGAAAATAGATGATAGCACAACAAATGGCAAACAAGACAAAAGGAAGGGTTGCTGCCTTGTCGCGGCAAGAGAGCTTACGTCCGTGATGTGGGCTACATCGGTCGGTGTTGGACACACCGGTAGGTTCGACCATACCGAATTGGTTGCATCGCATTGGACTAACGAAAGCGGCCCGATCTCCCTGACCGAACCGAAACGGTGGGAGACTCCGCTGACTCTGGGGGTGGTTATTAAGGGCGGGGCTCCGGTCCCCCCTCCTATGTGTGTATGGCGAACCCGTGCGTGCATCTGGTGATCACTCCTTGGGGCGGCCCCTACGCGCGTTTGGGGTTGGGGTGCACTGGCAGTCTGCCTGGAAATCTGGCTCGAGCCATGGAGAAACGGTCGAAAAACATGATGCAAAACGTAAACTTCAATGCCATACGGGTGTCAGGCCCCGCGAAACTGGCGGTGTCGAGGTCCCGGGAAGGGCCTCGATATCAGTCGTAGCCAATGGATCATTTGTAGCCAATTTCCTCATCAGCCAGAGTCTGGAAAGTCTTTGTTGTTTCGCCCAAACTCCAACTGATGAGGAAATCAGCTGCAAATGACCTGTGTCCCTTGTTTTTGTCCTGTTTGCTGTTTGTCATGCTATCATCTATTTCTCTGCATGTTGTGTTTTGTTTGGTTTCTGTTTGTTGTGTTCAGTCTGTCCTACCATTGATTTATCTATGCAGCACCCCCATACAACCTGTTGTTTACTTTCTTAAATATATATCATCATCATTGTTTAATGTCTGTTTTCCATGCTAGCATGGGTTGGACGGTTCAACTGGGGTCTGTGAAGCCAGAAGGCTGCACCAGGCCCAGTCTGATCTGGCAGTGTTTCTACAGCTGGATGCCCATCCTAACGCCAACCACTCCGTGAGTGTAGTGGGTGCTTTTTACGTGCCACTGTACAGGTGCCCGACGAGGCTGGCAAACGACCACAATCGGATGGTGCTTTTTACGTGCCACCAGCACGGAGACCAGACAAAGCTGGCAAACGTCCACGATCGGATGGTGCTTTTTACGTGCCACCGGCACGGAGGCCAGTCGGGGCAGCGCTGGCTACGGCCACGTTCGGATGGTTCTCTTACGTGCCTATACTTATAAAACTTATATAAAAGTGTTGAATTGAGGCATCCTTAAAGTTCCATAGTACACAGCCTACCCTCCAAATATTTGTGAAGAGGTTGTGCAATTTCTTGAAAAGCTTTTGTCTACTACGCTTGTAAATTTCAAGCAGGACAGAATCCTTGCCAGGTACTTTACCAGAAGAGATCTGTTTAACAGAGTTCCCCACTTCCAGGAAGGTTGGCTCCAAAGTCAATTCTGGTATTTCAGCATGCTGTGGAATGAACATTATGACACTGTCATCAGTGACCAAGATAGAGTTGACTTCAAAGTGGCCTTCCCATCATTTCAGGATGTCAGGTTTGTCAGTTAACAGTGTCCCTCCATTGGATGAAAAAATTGAAGTAACATTTCCTGAGGCCATCATAGAAAGCTTTAGAATCCTATAGATACACACACACACGCACATGCGCACACACACACACACACACACACACACACAAACTTATGTATATATATATATATATATATATATATATATGTAAATAATATGGGTGGCTTATTAGCAATTTAACAACCTAATGGCAAATTAATAGAAGTCACTAAAGTGACAGAGAGTACTAAGTGGTACCAGCATTGCTAGAAATAAGAGTCAAAACAACTCAACAGCCACAAATGAACGATCTTAACAACTGACAAGGAAGATAAATTCCCTACTGGACGTAGCCCAAGTTGAGTTTAACCCTAGTCGTGGTAAGAGCCACTGATGAGAATTTAGTACCACTTAGTACCCTCTGTCACTTTAGTGACATCTATATATATATAACAGGAAAGTTTACGAAAATAAACAAAAGACGAAGGCAGGTGGAGTACAAACAAAATGTATTAGTATAGCGCTCAGGAATAGAAATAGAAAAAGTCTTTTACGTTTCGAGCCTACGCTCTTCGACAGAAAGATACACAGAAAAAAACAAGGAGAGAAAAAAAATGCGTGTAGGAGCTAACGACCTATCATGTACACACACACATACAACAGCATGTCACTGGTTGTGCCATATACTAACATTAACCACTCCCTGTTTCTTAATCCTGTTAACTTTTTATCTCTCATCCACCCTACTTGATGTGTCATTGTTGTATCTACACCTGTGTGTTATTTTATCTTTGTTTTCCAGTCCTCCCCACTTACTTCTTTCTTAGTCACTTAGGCCAGTGACCTACCACATTCTTTATGCTTGAACATGTACTAGGTTCGTTACCAAATTTCAGAACACACAATCTACTTCAGTATCCCTCAAAATTCTTTTACTGCAACTTACCATCACCATCATTGTTTAACATCCACTTTCCATGCTGGCACGGTTGGAATGGTTTGACAGAAGCTGACAAGGCGGTGAGCTGGCAGAAACGTTAGCACGTCGGGCGAAATGCTTAGCGGTATTTCGTCTGACGTTACACTGTGAGTTCAAATTCTGCCGAGGTCAACTTTTCCTTTCATCCTTTCGGGGTCGATTAAATAAGTACCAGTTATGCACTGGGGTCGATGTAATCGACTTAATCCGTTTGTCTGTCCTTGCTTGTCTTCTCTGTGTTTGGCCCCTTGTGGGCAGTAAAGAAATAAGAAGCTGACCAGGCTCTATTTGTCTGTTTTGGCATGGTTTCTATAGCTAGATGCTCTTCCTAACACCAACCACTTTACAGAGTGTACTGGGTATGTTTAATGTGGCACTGGCATAGGTGCTTTTATGTGGCACCAGCTACTAAGTGCAGATGCTACTGTTAGTACTGCAACACTGGGTCTGAAACATTATGTTGTACAGAGTAAAGAAAGAATGTTTTTGGTAGCCAGAGATACCAAAAAAGTAACTGAACCAATAGGAGAATTCATGCAACAAAAACCAAGAATATTGGAAGTAAGGACCACTGGTTTTGGTTGATGGACAGTAACTTGAAAGGAGAGACAGAAATACTAATCATAGCTGCTCAGAAACTAGTCCTTAGAATAAATCTGATAGAGGCAAAGGCCAACAAAGCTCAATCAGACAGCTAATGTAGAATCTGCAGGAAAGGAAATGAAATCATCAATCACATTTTAAGCGAGTGCAGTATACTAGCACAAAAGGAGTATAAGTGCAGACATGACTGTGTAAGCAAAAAAGTGAAATGGGATGTTAGTTGAGTAAGTGGCTTCAAAACAACAGAAATTTGGTATGAGCACTAACCAGAGGCTGTGATAGAAAATGAGAATTACAAGATCTTGTGGGACTTACCCATAAAGATTGACCATAATATTGAAGCGATTCCCAGACCGGGCGTTGTGAGTGTTTATTGAGCGGAAACACCTAAAAGCTCCACGAGGCTCCGGCAGGGGATGGCAGTGATCCCTGCTGTACTCTTTCACCACAACTTTCTCTCACTCTTACCTGTTGTACCTGTATTTCAAGGGGCCGGCCTTGTCACTCTCTGTGTCACGCTGAATATCCCCGAGAACTACGTTAAGGGTGCACGTGTCTGTGGAGTGCTCAGCCACTTACACGTTAATTTCATGAGCAGGCTGTTCCGTTGATTCGGATCAACCGGAACCCTCATCGTCATAACCGACGGAGTGCTCCCCCCCCCCCCCAATATTGAAGCAAGAAAACCAAATATAATTATAGAGGACAAAATAAACAAACAATGTAAGATCATAAATTTTGCAGTTCCCTACAACAGCAGAGTCAATACCAATGGAATTGAAAAAAATTGAGATATATCAGGATCTTGCCAGAGAACTGAGAAGACTGTGGAAGACCAAGACAACAATTATTCCTGTAGTAATTGGTGCACTTGGCACAACACACAAAATGCTACCTGAAAAACTGAAAGAAATAGGAATTGAAACTCTAATTGCCAACTGGCAGAAAAGTACCATCCTATATCCTGCAAGAATCCTCAGAAGAATTCTTGAGATTTGAGGAAACTTGTTGTTACCACATCTGATGCTTCTTAGGTCCAACTTTTCTCTCAAGGCACTAACACTCTGTCGAGTATGCACACTGACATTACACATCCATCGGAGCATACTGGCTTCATTCCTTGTGAGCTTATGTCCTCAGCAGTCACAGCCCATGTTTCACTGCCTTGTAGCATGTTTGTTCATACGCATGCATCGTACAGTCTACCTTTTACTCTGAGTGAGAGGCCCTTTATCACCAGCAGAGGTAGAGCTTTCCATGCTGGCATGGGTTGGACAGTTTGACTGAGGACTGGTGAGCCAGAAGGCTGCACCAGGTTCCAATCTGATCTGGCAAATTTTCTACAGCTGGATGCCCTTCCTAACGCCAACCACTCCGTGAGTGTAGTGGGTGCTTTTATGTGCCACCAGCACGAGGACCAGTCAGGCGGTACTGGCAATCACCAAACTCAAAATGTGTATTTTCGTGCCACCTGCACTGGCAACGACCATGCTTGAATGTCGTTTTTCACGTGCCACTGGCACATGTGCTGGTAAGGGATGCTGGCAACAACCACACTTGAATGGTGCTTTTTATGTGCCACCAGCATGGGAGCCAGTCAGTGACCCTGGCATCGATCATGCTCTGATAGTGCTTTTAACGTTCCACTGGCACAAGTGCCAATCAGGTGGTACTGTCATCAGCCACGTCAACGATTTTGATTTCACTTGCCTCAACAGGTCTTCGCAAGCAGAGTTTATTGTCCAATGAATGAAAGGTACTTATAAGTGGGCTGGTTATACACCACTTGCATAGGCCATGGATTACGGTCTCACTTGGCTTGCTGGGTCTTCTCAAGCACAGCATATCTCCAAAGGTCTCGGTTACTAGTCATTGCCCCGGTGAGGCCCAATGTTTGAAGGTCGTGCTTCACCACCTCATTCCAGGTCTTCCTGGATCTACCTCTTCCACAGATTCCCTCAACTGCTTGGGTGTTACACTTTTTCACACAGCTGTCCTCAGCAGTCATGGCCCATGTTTCACTGCCATGTAGCATGGCTGTTCATACACATGCGTCATACAGTCTGCCTTTTACTCTGAGCGAGAGGCCCTTTGTCACCAGCAGAGGTAAGAGCTCTCTGAACTTTGCCAAATATAATAATATCTGTTTCAACACATGATTTGAGAAATATACATATGGTGTTAGGAAGGGTATCCAGCCATAGAAACCATGCCAAAACATAGAGCTTGAACAGTCCTTCAGCTGGTCAGCTCCTGTCAAACCATCCAACCCATGCCAGCATGGAAAATGGATGTTAAATAATTATGATGATAATGATGATGATGATGATGTGTGTGTGTATGAAAAAATGAATAAAAGTGGTTTTTCTAATAATTTTTCCACTTTAATAGATGTTTATAAGTTATTAGGTGTAAAGTGGAAAAATTATCAGAAAACCCATTTCTATTCACTTTTTCAAATATCATACTAAGAAGTTTCTAGTTCTAGTTCTACTGTACATACATATATGTGCATGCACATACATACACAGAGCAGTGTCAGTGGTTAGAATATGGCACTACCACATACTAACATTAACTACTTCCTCAAACCAACCCTGTTTGATGTGTAAGCGTTTGTACATACAATTGCTTGTTATTTTATCTTTCTTCTCCAGTTCTCCTCATTTACCGCTTTCTTAGTCACTTAGGCCATTGACCTACCACATTCTTAATACTTGAACATGTACAAGGTTCATTACCAAATGTCAGAACTCACAGTCTACTTACGTCACCCACAGCATTATTTTACTTTACTAATTCTACCACTGTTATTACTTCTATTTATTATACTACAATATATAATATGTTTGACTTCAATTGACTTTAGTTTTGATTGCACAAATTTTTTTCTACTCATTGTTTGTAAACACTTCTTGTGTGTGTACTGGATACATCAGACATTAACCTGCTAGTTACTATAGCAGAATAATCTCATCTTATGATAATAATAAATGCCCTGATGCAGTACCAGGCAGTGGCTCTCATGGCTTCTGATCTTAACTGATTGGAAGTGTTATCATGTACATTGTTTTGTCTTGGTATAAAAGATGGGCTACAGCAAATATTCTGCTCAATACCACAGATTTGCTTGTCAGTTGTTTGACCTTAACCAGTTGAGCATATCCCTTAGTGGCTGACGATATGTGCATCTCTGATCACGAGCAGAAGTAGTGGGGGAGCATCTTGGCCATGTGTTGAGAGAGATTCTTTGGGGTTTGAATCATTCACCTCTGGAAACACGGGTGTTTCGTTCAACATCCTTAAATAATCCTTATTCAAGGACCTTTTGAGCGGGATGGGTTACTCGACCAGAAGAAAATTCTAACTGGGCCCCACCTGCAAGGTCATGTGCTGTTTATCTTGATATGAGATCACCATGTCATGCACATATGGTTGTGATGCATGTGTCTAGTGTACCCTTATCAGACGGGTAGTCAAGATGGGTATACTAGGCTTCGTATATTTTACCCTGGTGTCACTTTGATGGCATGCACTGCTCTCTAACTCAATAATAATAATAATAATAATAATAATATTTCTTTCTACTATAGATACAAGGTCTGGAATTTTAGGGAAGTGGGCTAGTAGATTAAATCGACTGCAGTACTTAACTGGTACTTATTGACAGACACTAAAAGAATAAAAGGTAGAATTGACCACAGTGGAATTTGAGCTCAGGGCATAAAGCTGGAAAAAATGCTGCTAAACATATTGTTTGGTGTGCTAATGACTCTGCCAGCTCACTGCCTTATAATAATAATTTCAAATTTTGGCACAAAGCCAGCAATTTCCGGGGAGTGGGTAAATTGATTACATCAACCTCAGTGCTTGACTGATACTTATTTTATCAACCCCAAAAGGACGAAAGGCAAAGTTGACTATGGAGGAATTTCAACTTGGAACATGGACAAATTGTCCTCAGTGAAATTTGAACAAATTCCACTGATGACAACTTTGTCTTTCATCCTTTCAGGGCCGATAAAATAAGTAGCAGTTGATGTAATTGACTAGCCATCCCCACCAAAATGTCAGGATTTGTTCCTATAGTAGAAAAGATTATTATTATTATTATTATTAAGGTGGAAAGCAGACAAAATTGTTAGCACACTAGGCAAAATGCTTCGTGGCATTTCATCTGTCGTCATGCTCTGAGCTCAAATTCTTCCGAGGTTGACTTTGCCTTTCATCCTTTCGGGATCAATAAAATAAGTACCAGTTGTACACTGGGGTTGATGTAATTGACTTAACCCCTTCTCTAAAATTGCTAGCCTTGTGCCTATAGTAGAAAGGAGTATTTTTATTTTCTGATTGATTTGCATTTTATTTCATCTTCCGACCAGGTCCCAACCAGAAACCTAGGGTGTGTATATATTTGATGGAGAGAAACTTCCTGAGAATGTGGGCAGTTGATGTCAACAAAATTTTTTTATGTCTCATAGATTGTTGCTTTTCCAGGGATCTGGTCAAAAAATTTGTCAGTACCTTTCTGGATCATTCCCAGGGCACCTACAACAACAGGGATGCTTTGAGATTTTAATTGACACATCCTAGATATCTCAATCTCAAGTTCCAGCATCGATTGTCAAGCAATGTTGAGGGTAAAAACACAAACACACACACATACAAACGATGGGCTTCTTTCAGTTTCCAACTATCAAATCCATTCACAACACTTTGGTCAGCCCAAAGCTATAGTAGAAGACACTTGCCCAAGGTGCCACATGGTGGGACTGATCCGGAACCATGTGGTTGGTAAGCAAGCTACTTACCACGTAGCCGCTCCTGTGTATCTTGCCCAGGATATCAATCGTCAGGAAGCTGTTCAGCGACGTGCAACCAAAAGAATACCCTCCATCAGGCATTTGCCATATCCTGAACGCCTTACTTCCCTGGGTATGGACACATTGAAACTCCGACGTCTGGCAGCTGACTTGGCAGACACCCATAAAATTATCAACCATCGTACAAACAATAACTCTGAGCACCTTTTCAAACTCCACCCGTCTAATACCCGTGGACATATTTACAAAGTCAGAAAACAGCACAGCTCCCATGACTTTAGGAAACATTTTTTCACGCTAAGAGTTGCTGAAGCATGGAACAAACTGCCAGCATCAGTTGTTAGTTGTTGGAGTACTGCATCCTTCAAAACTTCCATGCTTTCTGAGATTCGCCAACACTACACCTGATTTTCTCCCCTTCATACACACACAGGCATGTATATGACTCATACATTGTTCGCTTTCCAGACATTTTTACATTACTGCATGTACTTTATATGCACTTTCTGACAAGTTGTGGTGCACCTGAGCACTGTATACAATAATTTCATTATCATATATGGTCGGTCATCCCATAAATAATGTATATTTTTGTAAATATGCAATTGTATTGTATAATGTGCAGCATGCATATTAGTACAGGCATGTAAACATAATTTATTAAATGTTGAAATTATTATTACATGAAAGCTGCGAAACAGTTGTAATCCTAAGGACAACAAGTTGTTAAATAAATATATTCACCTCTCATACTGCCTGACTTGTTATGGTTTATACATATATACTCTTTTACTTGTTTCAGTCATTTGACTGCGGCCATGCTGGAGCACCGCCTTTAGTCGAGCAAATCGACCCCGGGACTTATTCTTTGTAAGCCCAGCACTTATTCTATCAGTCTCTTTTTGCCGAACCGTTAAGTGACGGGGACGTAAACACACCAGCATCGGTTGTCAAGCAATGCTAAGGGGACAAACACACACACATATATATATATATATACATATATACGACAGGCTTCTTTCAGTTTCCGTCTACCAAATCCACTCACAAGGCATTGGTCGGCCCGGGGCTATAGCAGAAGACACTTGCCCAAGATGCCACGCAGTGGGACTGAACCCGGAACCATGTGGTTGGTTAGCAAGCTACTTACCACACAGCCACTCCTGCTGTGATATGTTTAGATATATACGATATAGTGTATATTTAAACACTTAAGGAATACACTTGTAGGGAATTCAACACGTCCTTAAGTGTTTAAATATACACTATATCGTATGACTAATATATAGTCTTCTTGACTAATTCTTTTTGCATGTTAGACCACTGGAAATGTAAATTTTGATTGAATGTTTTAATTTTAATTAAATTCCATTTCCCTTTGACATGTTTAGATATATAGATAGATAGATAGACAGACAGACAGACGAAGGGCTTCTTTCAGTTTCTGTCTACCAAATCCACTCAAGGTTTTGGTCAGCCTGTATCTTTAGTAGAAGACACTTGCCCAAGGTACCACACAGTGAGACTGAACCCAGAACCATGCAGTTGGGAAGCAAACTTTTTACCACACAGCCAAGCCTGTGCCTGATCTGTTTATACCACTCATTCATCCTTCTTTCATCCATGGTAACATAGCCTGATAACCTGGACAAATACATATTATTAACCCTTTCGTTACCAACCCGGCTGAAACCGGCTCTAGCTCTGTAGTTCAAATGTCTTGTTTACATAAGTTTTTAATTAAAATCTTCCACCAAACCTTAGTCACAATTTATGTTCCTAAAACTAGCTTAATGGTAACTAAGTTATTTTACTAAATTCTTTGTTATATTTAAAATCAATTGAACGAAACACAGAGCATCTCAAAATAAATACGGTAATGAAAGGGTTAAGGTGTTGTTTTACAACAAAAACTCCACCCATCTAACACCCGTGGACATATTTACAAAGTCAGAAAGCAGCACAGCTCCCATGACTTTAGGAAACATCTTTTCACGCTAAGAGTTGCTGAAGCATGGAACAAACTGCCAGCATCAGTTGTTAGTTGTCGGAGCACTGCATCCTTCAAAACTTCCATGCTTCCCGAGATTCGCCAATGCTACACTTGATTTTCTCCCCTCCATACACGCACAAGCATGTATCTGACTCATACATTGTTCGCTTTCCAGACATTTCTACATTACTGCATGTACTTTATATGCACTTTCTGACAAGTTGTGGTGCACCTGAGCACTGTATACAATAATTTCATTATCATTATTAAAGGCCTTCCTGTTGTTAACCCTTACATGTTTTTGAAGGAAGGGATTTTTCTTTTGACTTTGATAGTATACTTAATTTTATTTTTACTTTGATAGTGCAGTTTATTTATTTCTTTGTTTATTTGTTTGTAACATAGGAAGGGCACCTGGAAGTTATCAAATACTTGATATCACATGGAGCTGATAGAAATACCACTGATGATATGGGAAGGAAACGTAAGTTGAAATCACTTAATTCCATAGAGTAGTAGTAGTAGGAGGAGGAGCTGTTGTTTAACCCCAGCTCAACCCTGGTCAAGCTGATCTATGATTATTCCATTCAAGGTATGTATGGATTCTAAAACTATAAGTGTGTCCTTATTTACATTTGATGGATATCTGTCCTCATCTTGTTTGTTGTTAACACATTTCGGCTGATGTACCCTCCAGCCTTTATCAGGTGTCTTGAGAGAATTTCGAACCTGGGTTCTCATTCCTAAGGTCTTTTTCGATGTTAGTGGCACGTAAAAAGCACCATCCGATCGTGGCCATTGCCAGCCTCGTCTGGCACCTGTGCAAGTGGCAGGTAAAAAGCACCATCTGATCGTGGCCGTTTGCCAGCCTTGTCTGGCACCTGTGCTGGTGGCACGTAAAAAGCACCCACTACACTCACGGAGTGGTTGGCGTTAGGAAGGGCATCCAGCTGTAGAAACATTGCCGGATCAGACTGGGCTTGGTGCAGCCTTCTGGTTTCCCAGACCCCAGTTAAACTGTCCAACCCATGGTAGCATGGAAAGCGGACGCTAAATGATGATGATGATTATTATTATTATTCAGGTCACTGCCTGGAATCGAACTCGGAACCTTGGGGTTAGTAGCCCACACTCTTAACCACTACGCCATATGCCCATGGGCAATGTAAATAATGTACATAACTCCTTATCTCTTAAATATAGAACTGTATAAGTGTGTCCTGTCCTTATTTAAGTTGGAAATGCATGATTTGTGGGAAATTTGCTTGTTATTTTAGCAGCTCATGTGACCACATAGAGACTTCTCTGTTAGCTTAAACTCCAAAATGTCTATTGGCTTGTGCAGTAAAGTGGAAGATGAGTTGAATTCACTGCATAGTTTCAGTTCATGGTCATAGCCACTTAGATTGTTCATGCCCTTGAGAAAGATATAGTCTCATTTTTTTCTGAAACCCTGAACATAGATGGGCAGAGGTATAGCTGTATGGTTAAAAAGGCTCATTCACAACTACATCATACTGGATTCAGTCCTACATGCTTAGCGGTATTTCGTCTGCCGTTACGTTCTGAGTTCAAATTCCGCCGAGGTCAACTTTGCCTTTCATCCTTTCGGGGTTGATAAATAAAGTACCAGTTTCGCACTGGGAGCGATATAATTGACTCAATCCCTTCGTCTGTCCTTGTTTGTCCCCTCTATGTTTAGCCCCTTGTGGGCAGTAAAGAAATACATATAGAACATAGAGTAGGTGTCTTTTACAATAGCTACAGGTTTTCCAACACCCTGTGAGCAATGCATGGGAGATGAAAACCATATGGAGGCCCATCAAAGGCATTGTCTCTGTTTTTGAATGGTAAATTTAATCTACTGCCCAGTTTAACTACCATCTGACTAATGAGTGTCTTTGACAGAGCCCACTCTCTTACAAATATCTGAACCAGGCCACTTGTTTGAGAAAAAACTTCCTCTCTTCTCACTAGTCTCAGAACCCTTACAAAAGAATAATAGTTGTAGGCCTACCTTCTCTAAATCACGTGTAAAGTAAAACTGGGTGGGGAACTGAGTAAATAAATATAAATATTTCATAAGTATGAATTTACTCCAGGTTCAGTCCAAAACAATTAACATTCCCAGATTAACAGCTATACCTATTATTCCTTATAACTAAATGAGGCAAGATATGTAGCATTGTGCCATCAAATCATACTCTAGAATGATACATTGCATTGTGTTGTTCTAAATTAATTATTGCGCCAATAAAGTTGACTCACTGTATTTGCTAGAAAAGGTAACCACATCTCCCTCAAATCATCTCCTAAAATCTTCAATATACAAAATTGTCTCAGCTTAAAGCCTTCAGTTCTTTAAGCCTCAAATCTACTCAATCAAGGTTGACCTGGAATTAGAGAACAGCTTGATTAATCAATTATTCAGTAGTTATTCAAGAATAATTGTGTGATTGTTTCTGTAACTCCAAGAGAAGTTTTTGTACCAAAATTAGAGGGAATATCTACATGGCTGCTTCACATACTGGAAATAGCGACCAAATTTCTCTTAACATACATCCTACAATCTTTTAAATAGCAGAACATATTGGATAATTTAGTGTGAGATACACTCATCATCTTCTTTATCATTTTTATGTTAGCTTTTCATGCTGGCATAGTTTGGACTGTTGGAAGGATCTAATGTGTCTGGAGACCCCCATCTTACTTTATCAGTTTTGGCATGGTTTCTATGTCTGGATGCCCTTCCTAATGCCAATCACTTTAGACATGCACCCAGTACACTCAGTAAAAGTGACTGGTGTTAGGAAGGGTATCTAGTTAGAAACGTTGCCAAAACAGATGTTGGGCCATGATGTGGTCAACCCACACTAAGTTTGAATAAAATATGCAATGGTGTGTGTGTTTTGGATAAGATTTTCTACTGGTCAGAAAAATGGTTTTGATCCACTTGGAGAAAAAAATGATATGAAGTACTTCCTACTCTCACCAACTAAAGTATATCCTTGTAGTCAAGGATATGTCTGTATTTATTGAATTCATATTGTATTATTGTTTGGCTGGCACTGATCAAAAGCATTTTAGTTGTGATCACCCCAGCTTTTATGCAGATATAGTGGCTCTTGGACAATATTATTCAGTATGATAGGGTGAGGTTTGAGGAGGCTTTAGCTACCATTCCTCGCACATCCTGTGACTATGTCAATGATCCTTTGTTCTCTGGGTGTTTTTTAGCCCCAAGCCAACTACAATTAAGCAAATTTATGAATAAAAGACAATCTAGCTGTGACTATCCCAGCTTTTTAAAGGTATCAAAGATTAAATAGCCTAATGTGTTCTTTTCCTCATTCAAGGTGGTAATGTGAAATTTGCGATAGATTTAACTGCTATTCCTAATAAATCAATTAGCCATATATAAGCTTCTTCATACTTTTCTGATATGACAGAACCAGAACTGTAAATAATAACAGGTTTAAATCAGTCCTCATCAGAGTTAAAAAAAGCCCTTATCTGTGCCATTGCAGGCATTTCTGTCAGAATATAAAGGGCCAGAGCAGACACTGCAAGACATCCCATCCAACACTAACATTTCTGTAACTCACTGGAATTTTGGAGCTTACAAGGCTACAACATTTTTTATAGGTTTAGCATAATTGCTAAATCAGAATTTGTGGTCTTATGCTAAATTTAGAAGTTGAGATCAGTTTTGCCGTTCATCCCTCGAGATCAATAAAATAAAGTTCCAATCGACCAGTCAAGTACTGGGGTTGATTTAGTAATCTAAACCTCTTTCCTCAAAACTACTGATCTTTTACCTAAATCATATACTCTTTACTCTTTTACTTGTTTCAGTCATTTGACTGCGGCCATGCTGGAGCACCGCCTTTAATCGAGCAAATCGACCCCGGGACTTATTCTTTTGTAAGCCCAGTACTTATTCTATCGGTCTCTTTTGCCGAACCGCTAAGTAACGGGGACATAAACACACCAGCATCGGTTGTCAAGCAATGCTAGGGGGACAAACACACACACGCAAATATATATACATATATACGACGGGCTTCTTTCAGTTTCCGTCTACCAAATCCACTCACAAGGCATTGGTCGGCCCGAGGCTATAGTAGAAGACACTTGCCCAAGGTGCCACGCAGTGGGACTGAACCCAGAACCATGTGGTTGGTAAAGAAGCTACTTACCACACAGCCACTCCTGCGCCTATATATATATTTTTTTCTTTTCAGCTTTGGACATGGTTTCTGTTAACAACCATAAATGCTGTATGGATATACTTCAAAATAGAACTGCTAATGCTACAGAGAATAACAATAGTTTGGGCTGAAATTTGAAAGTGTTGGTAATTTTTCCAGCTTGGAAAGTATTTAACTGCAGCAATTACAGATCCAGTCCCCAAAGAAAGAAAGAAAAAATTATTAATGCTTGTGACATTTGTGAAATGTTTTAAAATATTCACCTCCATTTGCCATAACTCACTGTATTGTATTTACTTGGACTGGATTTTCACAGCTTGGATAGATAAGGTACTGTATGTTTAACATCCATTTTTCCATGCTGGCATGGGTTGGACTGGTATTTATTTGAGGCAATATTTTACAGTTTGGTGCTTTCCAACCTTTAGTTGGTTTGGAGTAAGGGGATTTTTATATTTTGCTAAATTTCAAAAGTGCAAACAGTCTCATGGAAATAAAGTGAACTGACAACACTCACGCACACACAGAATAGGCTTCCATACAGTTTCCAGTTACCACTTCCACTCATGCACACACACATCAATGGCTTTAATCAGCTCTTTGGCAACCTGTAATGTATCTAATTCCTCAATCACAGGCAGGTATTCTGAGAAGAGTTATGTCTTTCAGTGGTAGTTTTACTCTTGTTTTTATATAAAATATATGTAATATCATCATCATGACTTCTAACATTCACTTTTCCATGGTTACATGAGTCAGACAATATACTTGATACAGATTTTGCTTTCATCCTTTTGGGGTCGATAAATTAAGTACCTATTTCTTTACTACCCACAAGGTGCTAAACACAGAGAGGACAAGCAAGGACAGACAAACGGATTAAGTCGATTACATCGACCCCAGTGCGTAACTGGTACTTATTTAATCGACCCCAAAAGGATGAAAGGCAAAGTCGACCTCGGCGGAATTTGAACTCAGAACGTAGCGGCAGACGAAACACTGCTAAGCATTTCGCCCAGCGTGCTAATGTTTCTGCCAGCTCGCCACCCTAATTAAGTACCAGTTGCATACTGGGGTTGATCTAATCAACTAGTCCCCTCCCCAAAAAAATTTCGGGCCTTGTGCCTAGAGTAGAAAAGAATATTTCTTTTAGTCCTTGAAATATGGACAGCTCAAAGGTAGGACATGTTTTCACAGAAGATTCCAAGTAAATTACACCATTTTTATGTGAATACTGACTTTGTTTACAATCAGCACACAGTCATTAACTGATGAGCTCTGTCCATAAACTTGCACACTAGCATAGAGAAATATCCCATCCTGTATTCAATGGAAAACATACTGATACCTCTGAAGAAACTTATTGAAAAAAAACAAACTCATAATTAAGCTTATGCAGTGGACAGCATGCTTCTCTGAGAAAGGACCAAATGAAGATTTACCTAACATTAAATACAGATTTAATACAAGAAAATACCCACCACAAATCAAAGAACTGAAGGCTTTTGAAAATGACCGACTGAACTTGGTAATGGGGTAAGGTTCAATGTACCTCCTAATATTTGGTTAAATTTCAAGTGTTCTTTTTCTTGCCTTTCTGGAGAGTAATTTTTGCTTAATAGTAATGACTTCTTATAACAATTATAATTTTAGCTTGCTACATTATGTATGATGACCTGCATTTAACTATATAGTTTCATGTAAAAGGCATGCATGGAAAATTTTATTTTAACTTGTCTACTCAAGCAAATTATTTTGTGCACTTTACCCTGTGACATATTCCATGCAAATTTTGCTTTGAACACTAACTCTTTAAAAGTTACACTAGCCATACCTCAACCAAACATTCTACTTGTTTTATGTTCAAACTGGCCAGATCTGGCCTCTCACATGTACCCTACAATGTCATTCTAAAAATAAACAATCACAAGATTAGGCATAATTCATTCAAAACAACATGAATAAATAAGCATTACCTTTGACAAAGTAATCTGAATGCTAAAGGGTTAATGTAATTATATGTGACTAGCAGTATTGCTTGGTGTTGCTCGGGTTTGTAAGGGAAATAACTATATAAGCATTTTTAGAGAGTTACTTTCCTTATATAACCCAAGCAAAAATCATTAAAAATGATGGTAAATTTTTTTTTAAATCATAGACACATCGTAGACGCGCACTAATACCCAGAAGGGCTCGATATGAATGACGACTATAAGATACCTGCTTTTGGTTAAACTGCACTGCAAAATGTGGGAGTAGTTAGGAATCTAAATCAGAGGAGACAGAGTCTCACACACACAACTTCAATTTTATATATAAAGATATATAAGAAACAAAACAACTAGATATGTGTAGTTTGTCAATATGTGACATCTTTTAATACTTGACTGATTTACAAATAAAAGCTTGAATATTGTGGAATTGTTTTTTTTTTTTCATTCATCATGTAACTCAAAAGACAGGAACAGATTGGAAAAAGAACTATCAGATGGAAGAAATGTTTTAATTTCATTGTTATGGATGAAAAGACCATTAATTTGCATGTATGTATGTATGTATGCGTGTGTATGTGATTGTGTATGTTTAAGTGTTTGTATAAGTGTATGAGAGGTGATGCTATCAAAATTGTTTGAATTTTAAACAATTACAGAAGATAAATTTTTTTTTAAATCCACAGATTCTCAGACAGTCATAAGGACCCTCACAAAAGATAATATGCAAAAAGAAAAAGCATCATTGATGTCTTGGCATAGTGGCTCGTCTTTTTAATGTTTTTGATCCTGTTGTCGTACTTAAGGTTTTGTCAATGTAAAGTATATCTGGTATTTGCTGGAAAGAAAAAAAAGAGAAACAAATGGTATCCTTAGTTTATTATTCTTCATAATAATGGAAAAAAATATTCCCCACTTTAAATCTTACACTAGAAGCAATGTTCACTGTATGTTACTTCCAGTGTTACTAGGGGTGCCACTGGATCTATCTGGCCCTCTCTCCAATGCTCCACCCCTTTATCCCTCATTCTTATCACCCTGGCTCTCTTTATCATTTTGATGCGTAGGCAGGCATAAGGGTCTCCATCAGACCTGCATATATCCTATACATTCTACCTGTACACCTCCCTGCCTAGCAATTTGTTTTCAACATCCATCATTCGTTCTCACCTTTTATCCATTCACTTGTAATCTCTCACTTTCTCACTGATACTGCTTTTAGTCTTCTCTACTGTTCGTGCATCATCATCGTTTAACGTCCGTTCTCCATGCTAGCATGGATTGGACGGTTCGACCGGGGATCTGGGAAGCCAGAAGGCTGCACCAGGCTCCAGTCTGATCTGGCAGTGTTTCTACAGCTGGATGCCCTTCCTAACATCAACCACTCCATGAGTGTAGTGGGTGCTTTTTATGTGCCACCTGCACAGGTGCCAGGCGAGGCTGGCAACGGCCACGGTCGGATTGGTGCATTTTACGTGCCACCGGCACAACAAAGTCAAAAAAGAAACTTATGAGGAAGATGTGATCCACTGAACCAACTGACAGAGCAGTAATGACCCAGCCAATCCACTGCAGTAGACATAAAACAACGACAAGGACGAATCTCTGTCTGCCCTCTCAAATATATCAGATTGAAATCTTATTTGTTAATAATGAACAATCTGCTGGATATACAATGTTAATTTACAGGAAAAACATACTAAATGCACTTATATGTGAAGGTCCTTATTACCATCAAACATGCAATCATGAAGTAGATCCTACTCTTTGTTCATCACTGAAGCAAGCAGAGTTAGGTGTCACACTTAAGAGCACAGCACAATGATAGTGGTCAGATTTCAACTTAAGCAGTTTAGGATGTTAATTTCAGCCATTATATATATTGGTTTCAAATTTTTGGCACAAGGTTAACGACTTTGGGGGAAGGAGTAAGTCAATTACATTGACCCCAATGCTCAGCTGGTACGTATTTTATTGGCCCCAAAAGGATGAAAAGCAAAGTCAACCACAACAAAATTTGAACTCAGAATGTGAAAACAAATGAAATGTCGCTAAGTATTTTGCCAGCTCACTGCCTTCAGCCATTATATATATATATATATAGGTGCAGGAGTGGCTGTGTGGTAAGTAGCTTGCTTACCAACCACATGGTTCCGGGTTCAGTCCCACTGCGTGGCATCTCGGGCAAGTGTCTTCCGCTATAGCCCCGGGCCGACCAATGCCTTGTGAGTGGATTTGGTAGACGGAAACTGAAAGAAGCCTGTCGTATATATATATGTGCATGTGTGTGTATGTGTTTGTGTGTCTGTGTTTGTCCCCCTAGCATTACTTGACAACTGATGCTGGTGTATTTATGTCCCCATAACTTAGCGGTTCAGCAAAAGAGGCCGATAGAATAAGTACTGGGCTTACAAAGAATAAGTCCTGGAGTCGATCTGCTCGACTAAAGGCGGTGCTCCAGCATGGCCGCAGTCAAATGACTGAAATAAGTAAAAGAGAGAAAGAGAAAGATATATATATATATATATAATATATATATATATCATCATTGTTGTGGTTTAACATCCGCTTTCCGTGCTGGCATGGGTTGGCCAGTTTGACTGAGGTCTGGCAAACCAGAACTATATATATATATAGATACACACACACATATGCATGCACTGGTTAACTAGATCTTTTAATACACTGTCCCAACCCTTGTGTTCCTTTCTGAAGTTCAACATCCTGGGATTAGCTTTCACTATTTCTGCCTATGTCTTCCTTGGCCTTCCTCTTCCACTTATGTCTCAGAGCACTTCTTTACCCAGCTGTCATCATACATACACATTACATGTTCATACCAACGCAGCTGTTTCTTTTGTACACTATATCTTATTCCTTTTATAACCAGATTTTCTCTCAAATTCATCAGCTGTGCCTTGTCATATTAACAACTACTTTTATGGAGACTTTCAAACACTGGAAAGACCTTATTTTACTGGTGATCTGACTGCTAACTACTATAGTACATCTACATAAAAAGCCTGCCTTTATATACTGTCAACCTCTTACTGAACCCCTATTTGAAAAAGAAAGTTAAAAACCAGGGAGAAGACAGAGAAAAGGTGAAAAAATATAGATATGTCTTACTTGATCTTGTAGTCTTTCTAAAGGAAGGTTTATTGGCCCTCGCAGCAGTGTGTTCACCTGACTTATAGTTTTCAGTGTTACTGGACTTACAATATAAATGGTTTGAGATTCAGCATCAATTCCTCGTACAAATCCTGCAACAAAGAAACATCTTTAACTTCTTAAAACAACAAATATTTATCAACATGTCACCAACAATTCTGTAACCCACACTCAGAATCCTAGCCTAATGACTACTATATAGAGAATACCAAACGAGTTCCCTATGGATACCATATTTATTACAACGAGTGGCTTGTAAACGTATCTAACGAGCGAAAGCGAGTTAGATATTTTTACAAGCCACAAGTTGTAATAAATACGGTATCCATAGGGAATGAGTTTGGTATTTTATTTATTACACACGAATAAACGACCATATTTTATTAACCCAATAACTAAATTCTTCAGGTTTAGTTGTAACTTATGAATGACAAAAGTAGTGCCGTCACCGTGACCTCGGGTCATCACCATGAATTGACCAATCAGAAGCAGCACTGTCACCGTGACCATGGATTGACCAATCAGAAGCAGCGCTCGCAGTATCTGACATATGTTAGATACCAAAAATATCTCAAAGTGTTCTCACTCACATGTGTGTAATAAATATATAAGAACGTTAGTTTTAAATTCTGCTCATAATTAAGAATATAAAACTATATATATAAGTATAATATAAAAGAAAAAAAAAAAGATCTGTTTATAGCTTATATTCATGTGGTTTTCTATAGATGAAATTTCAATCAAGTATTTTACTAACAGCTCCAGATTTGTAAAGGTTAAAGCAATAAAATATTGCGTGTTTTCCTTACCGAATCCTAAACATCTACAGAGTGGCCTCTTGACAAATCCCAGAGGAAGATTTTCATCATTGTTGTATCGAAAAGCCTGCAATTGGGAATGGGAAAAAAAATTGTTCAACTCTGGAAATGGTGGATTGCATAAAAAAAGGAAAAAGCAAAACATATATAAACCATCTACCATTATTCATATAATTTTACAGCTTCAAATACTGAATCTGAATGATTTTAAAATGAAAGGCTCTAGATTCTAGAAGTTATGAGAGCAAAGTCAAAATTTTATTTTTTATATATTTTCGTCAACCTAGCTGGAAAATAGATACTACTGCTAATTTGGTTTATGCAGCCTTCTGAGTTAGAGAACACACCTGGTTACTGATTGCACAGAAGTAGAATGAGGACCACCTACATAAATTAATAATTTCACAGATTCCCATATTATAGTTTCAGATTATAATAGTAGAATTAATTCAGATTCAGGGTTTTTTTTTTAATTACATACAATTCCTATGCTTTATTATATGATAATCAGCTGGATACTTAATTAAGACAGGAAGGTGTCATCTTCAATGACTGCATAACAGAATCATTGTAAACTGCTACAAGAAGGTCTTCAAACTGAAGACCCAGTTCAAATGCTTGCAACAAAGGCATCCAAGGACCAAGTGGTGGTGTCAAACCAAGCAACAGATTCAGTTTAACAACCAGTATTAAGAAATATTTAGAGTGTGAGGTGTTGCTAGGATAGCAGTTGAGCAATCAGTGATTCACATCCTATCACAGGTATTGCATAATGTCCAAGGCCAAAATACCTTTACTCAAATGGTCTGGTCCTACTAACTGTGAATAGGTATCAGTAAAGTTGGAACAACTCTCTGCTGTAAGTTATAACAGCACAGCAAAATCCACGAGCATTTTGTTAACTTGTAGTTCTAATTCCTACTCCACTGATGGAGCCTGGCATGAAGAAGTATGATCATCCTTCAGATTACTCTACATAAAGATGGAGAATTCAGTGATACACTTAAGACTCAAACAGAAAGGTTCTAAAAGAAAAAACTTATCCTGAAACTAGCACTACAAATATTCAGTAAGATTTTAATGTAAGCAGTTTACATATATATATATATATATATATATATATATATAAACACAAAATTTAAAGGACTGACCACTAAAAGTGGACGGTCAATATGCTAGATATAGACGTCAAAATTGCTATTTTCCACAAAGAATGTGTTCTCAAATAAAATAGTGATTTTGACGTCTATATCTAGCATGTTGACCGTCCACTTTTAGTCCTTTAAATTTTGTATGCAAAAATATTTTAATCTTCGGATTTTTTTAATATGCTAGGCCACTGGTTTAAATTGATTAATATCAATTTCTACCCTTATTAAATTTATATATATATATATATATATATATATGAAGTAGATATTTATACAATCAAGCAGAATCTAGGCACTCTACTGAGTAAGATTTCAGAACTTGCACTGTAATAGGAAATGCTGATTAGAGCAGAGGTATTGAAGTCCTTCATCTACAAATACCAAGCACAAAGTGCTTCGCAACTCACTAGAACCAACTCTTTAGGATTTAAACCAGCCATATCTGGCCCACATACTCTACTTGTTTTATATTCAAAGTGGCCATATTTGGCCTCTTACACCTTTCTTACAATGTCATTCCAAAAATAAACAATCACATCAACATTTCAAAACCATGACTAAATGCCTGATTAATTGAAAACAATGTGAATGAACAAGCATTACATTTGACAGAGTAATCTGAATGCTAAAGGCTTAAAAGCAAGCAAATTTCAAAAGAATACATTCATTTTGTACAACTAACATATAAAGTAAATGAAAAAATTAACATTAGTCATTTTGTGCTTTTAAATATTTGAAAAGATTCTTCCAAGACATTAATTGCAAAGAACAAAAAAATTCACTAAAATTAACTGCTTACTGTATTTAAATTAGCCACACATAAGGCTATCACAGATGCATTGATGGCATACATTATCTGGGAGAAAGGTACAACTTCATGACAAACTTGAACAGCTATTAAATTCCACTTGATTTTGTAGGGAACACAGCTGTTTAGACCCATATTGGGGGACCAGTTTCGACCTAGATACGCCAAAGTTGCCAAAGTGCGCAGTTCTGCATTGCTCAATTTCGATAATTTACTGCAAATAATAAAACACATTTATTACATTATTCGTCATTATAAAATATTTTCATTTTTATAAATCATAATTTGTTTTTAAGGCAAAAATGTGAAGTCTGTGGTATCAACTCTAGTATATTACTGTGACTTCACTTTATTAACTCTGGGATGAGCTAACAAAGAGGAAAGAAGAAATGCAAAACAAAACTCCTGCAGGATTTTACCTAAGAATGAAGGACAAATATATAACTACAACAAGGCACTTGTCCTTCATTCTTCCATTTCTGTCTTACTTACAACAATTACATTGACAAGGAGTAAATACAACAATCATTTGACAGTAATGATAATCATCATCATCATCATCATCATTTAGCATCCGCTTTCCATGCTAGCATGGGTTGGACGGTTCAACTGGGGTCTGGGAAGCCAGAAGGCTGCACCAGGCCCAGTCTGATCTGGCAGTGTTTCTACAGCTGGATGCCCTTCCTAACGCCAACCACTCCGTGAGTGTAGTGGGTGCTTTTTACGTGCCAGACGAAGCTGGCAAACAGCCACGATCGGATGGTGCATTTTACGTGCCACCGGCACGGAGACCAGATAAAGCTGGCAATGGCCACGGTCGGATGGTGCTTTTTACATGCCACTGGCACGTAAGCCAGTCAGGGCGGCACTGGCTACGGCCACATTCGGATGGTTCTCTTACGTGCCACTGGCACTGGTATCACAGCTACAGTTTTTATAAAACTTATTTTTCTGTTAAAAAGATGAAGTACATATTCATTGATTTCATTGGTAAAGAGTGTGCCTGAGCTGAACCAAATAGCTCGAAACTGGCCGGTCCCGCGATCCTGTCAGCTGCTGGGGGTACCGGATAGTAGGGGTTCACTCCCCCTATTAGCGATATATTGTATATAAAGGGTGCAGGGCTTACACCGAAAATCTGCTGGCAGAGAATCCACCTGGGGTTAAGCTAATAATAACATTCATCTGCCACTTTGATGTGGCTACTCACTTTACTAATTATACATTTGTTAATTACATATTAAATATTAATACACAGTGAGTGACAGAAGGTTAAGTTAGTGAACATTGTAGTTAGTACATGGTACATGCATCTCTAAGCAAGATATGTGACTATGCTTGCATCAAGCATAGTTACATATCTTGCTGAGGTGATTAAAAATGGTTGACATCAGAAAGGACACTGCACTGTAAAACACCATCTCAAAAAGTCTTGTCCAACCCATGCCAGCATAGAGAAATAGACATAAAAATATACATACAAAAAATGCTTTTGTCAGAGTTGATAATTGCATTGAACATTAAAAATAAGAGGGGAAAAAAAATATATCACCCACCTCATCCCTGAATTCACTGGAGAAGGGAGGACTTCCAATGTCCAGTTACAATGAGTAGTGTTCTGAAAAATAAGTCATAGGTGAAAGGAAAGAGGAAATTTAAGAGCAACACAAGCACAGTTACATATATACATATCTCACCCACTCTCTCTCTCTCTCTCTCTCTCTCTCTCTCTCTCTACATATACTCTTTTACTTGTTTCAGTCATTTGACTGCGGCCATGCTGGAGCACCGCCTTTAATCGAGCAACTCAACCCCGGGACTTATTCTTTTTGTAAGCCCAGTACTTATTCTATCGGTCTCTTTTGCCGAACCGCTAAGTAACGGGGACATAAACACACCAGCATCGGTTGTCAAGCAATGCTAAGGGGACAAACACAGACACACAAACACACACACGCATATATAATATATATATATATATATATATATATATATATATCATCATCATCATCATCATCATTTAGCGTCCGTTTTCCATGCTAGCACGGGTTGGACGGTTCAACTGGGGTCTGGGGAGCCCGAAGGCTGCACCAGGCCAGTCAGATCTGGCAGTGTTTCTACAGCTGGATGCCCTTCCTAACGCCAACCACTCCGAGAGTGTAGTGGGTGATTTTATGTGCCACCGACACAGATGCCAGACGAGGCTGGCGAACGGCCACGCTCAGATGGTGTTTTTATGTGCCACCGACACAGGTGCCAGACGAGGCTGGCAGACGGCCACGCTCGGATGGTGTTTTTATGTGCCACCGACACAGGTGCCAGATGAGGCTGGCGGACGGCCACGATCGGATGGTGTTTGTTACGTCCCCAAAGCACGGAGGCCAGCCTATGCGGTACTGGCTACGGCCACGTTCGGATGATTTTCTTGTGTGCCACCGGCACTGGTACCACAAAGATACAAATTCCATTGATGTTCATCTATTTTGATTTGTTTTGATTTGATTTGATTTTCACTTGCCTCAACAGGTCTTCACAAGTGTCACAAGAAAGAAGGTATGCACAGGTGGACTGACTACGTCCCAGGTAGGGGCCACGGGTTATGGCCTGACTATATATATATACACATATATATATATATATACATATATATATATATATACATATATATATATATACTAGCTGAAGGTGACCCGCTCTACGCGTGGGTAAGAGTGTGGTTGTTACTTTCTGTTGCTTCCTTTCAGCACGTAAAAAGCACCATCCGAACGTGGCGGATTGCAGCGCCGCCTTGACTGGCTTCTTCTGTGCTGGGCACGTAAAAAGCACCAACGGATCGTGGCCGCTGCCAGCCCCCCCTGGCACCTGTGCAGGCGGCACGAAAAAAGCACCCACTACGCTCACAGAGTGGTTGGCGTTAGGAAGGGCATCCACCTGTCGAAACACTGCCAGATCAGACTGGAGCCTGGTGCAGCCTCCTGGCTTCCCAGACCCCTGTCAAACTGTCCAACCCGTGCTAGCACGGAAAACGGACGTTAAACGATGATGATGATGATGATGATTCTCCCGCTTTGTTTCTTTCTCCTTTCTCTCTCACTTTCCCACTCTCTTACTCTTCCTTTCTCTCGGACTCTCCCTCGCTTTCTCTTACTCTCTATCTTTATGTATCTCTCTCCCATTTATAAACAACAAAAGATCTTGAGTAAGTTGAGAAATAAAATATTTAGAAAGATCAATCATAAATATCAGGCAGTTACAAAGGAAAGGTCTGCTTCAAGACAGACAGCAAAACACTAACATTGAAAAGGGACAGACGAACTTGCGAGCTGAATAAAAATAATAAAATATTGGAAACCAAAGTTTGAAGGGATAGAATTTGAGGATAGTAGAGTCACCATGGCTGGCATTTCTTAACGACGGACAGCAACGTATTGACAGTTCAACGGCAGGGGTAAAATTTTGAACTTGATGTAAAAGAAAATCCCTAAAAACCAAGTTTTGACTTGATTCTTTCTCACGACAGTAGACTCACGATGGCAAGCATTGAAAACTTCTTCATCATGGACGGCAACACATTGACGATTAAAAGGCTGGAGCAAATTTTTTAGCTTGATGTAACAGAGAATTGCTAAACACCCGCTCCTTTAAATTTTAATCCCCTTCCAGCCCCATTTATACCCCTTTTCACCTTTTGGTTAATATAACCCGATTTCATTTGGGTCAACTGGGGCCACATTTTATAAGATGAGGACTCAACCAAGTTTCCCAAGTTCTGGTCATAGACCATAGAACACTCAACCAAGTTTCCCGAGTTCTGGTCATAGACCATAGAACACTAAACCAAGTTTCCCGAGTTCTGGTCATTTGCAGAATAAATAGAGACGGCAGAGGTGGCAGACGTCGTTGCAATGTAAACATGATTTGTTATAAGAGAAAGATTGTCCAGATTGTGTGTTGGTGGTGTTGGTGGTGGCGATGATAATTATCATTAGGAAAAAGAGTGAGTGAGTGAGGAAGACATACATAAGTTGTGGCGATGATAATTGTAGACCCCTTTTCACATTTTGATGAAGAGAACCCGATTTCATTCGGGTGTACTGGGGCTACATATAGGTGTGTGTGTGTGTGTGTGTGTGCACGCTGTAGAAATTAAATTAGAGATAAAACCACTAATAGGGAAATGAAACAGTAAAAAACCAAAAACAAAAACATAAAAATAAAAATATAATATTAGATATATGAATATATGTGTGTGTGTGTGTGTGTGTTGACAGGTAGACAATAGAATGCGATGGCGATGGGGATGGCGAGTAATATTTGTTACTGTCCATGAACGCTGAGAGATACATGAGTAAAATGTATAGGAAGGTAAGAGATAGAGTGAGTGAAAATGTTCTTGGAAGAGAGTAAATAGCTACAGAGTGATTTGAGGAAGACTTTACATTAAATAACGGTAGTTGCATTGTCAAATGAAGAGGAGTGACAGAGTACTGGAGGAAATAGGGTGAGGTAGGAAGATGGCCTCTAGCAACCACACCTTTTAAGATAGGGATTTCTAAGGTAGCCCACGCGCATCGTCACCTCATTCTACATGTCCCTGTAAATTTTGGAGCGAATCGGACGGGATGTAGTGGCATTGAAAGCGAACCAAGCGGTAAAAACGCAATTCAGTTTTATATATAGAGATATATACATATATATATATATACATATATATATATACATATATACATATATATATATACATATATATATACATACACATATATACGACGGGCTTCTTTTCAGTTTCCGTCAACCAAATCCACTCACAAGGCTTTGGTCGGCCCGAGGCTATAGTAGAAGACACTTGCCCAAGGTGCCACACAGTGGGACTGAACCCGGAACCATGTGGTTGGTAAACAAGCTACTTACCACACAGCCACTCCTAGAAGCCTGTTGTATACTGTATATGTATATATCTATGTATGTGAGTTCATATTTAACCTCATGTTCACTAGTGTGCAAACAGTATCTTCCTGGTGGTGTCATTTGCTTGCAGTCAGCCATGAAAGCATGTCTGTGCTTCTGAACATGCAGCATGATCTTTGTAAGCAAAAGGCCCATTCAACTGGTGCTGTTTGTTGCTTGATAATGACTGGAAGATTATTACTTCACTTGGAAAAGAAGGGTTGTCAACAAGGGCATCCAGCTATATAAATTTCTTTACTACCCACAAGGGGCTAAACACAGAGGGGACGAACAAGGACAGACGAATGGATTAAGTCGATTACATCGACCCCAGTGCGTAACTGGTACTTAATTTATCGACCCCGAAAGGATGAAAGGCAAAGTCGACCTCGGCGGAATTTGAACTCAGAACGTAATGGCAGACGAAATACGGCTATGCATTTCGCCCGGCGTGCTTAACGTTTCTGCCAGCTCGCCACCTTGCAGCTATATAACTATCCCAAAATACTCTTGCCTGCCCCAAGCAAACATGGAAAAGTAGAAGTTTGATGATGATGAGAAATGCAATTATTTCCCTCCTTTTTGTTACTTACAAGTTCATTTTTCTCTCCAGGAAAATTCCATGGGTTCTGACCAACAACAGAAGGCTGCAGTTCCTTAGGCTCTAATTTTATTTTAGGTGAATAAAGGTAAACAACCTGGTCTGGAGTGATTAAATTAAGTATGCCATCAAGCATCTGTTTCCCAGGTCCTGTAAAATAAAACCAAAGGATATAAACATCAATATGTAAATGAAACAAAGACCACATTAGCTGTGAGGTTAATGTGCTGGACTACTAATCATGAGGTCATAATTTCTAACCTGTGCCCTGTTTTCCTGAGCAATCTTATCTGGCATGGCAAACACACGTGGACATGCCTACTAAGTCAGAAAACAACACAGCTCCCATGACTTTCGGAAACATTTTTCCACGCTCAGAGTTGCTGAAGCATGGAATAAACTGCCTGCGTCAGTTGTTGACTGCCATGACACTGCATCCTTTAAGGCCCTCGTGCTTTCCGAAATCCGCCGAAACTACACCTGATTATATATACACTTTAGATGAGTTGTAGTGCACCTGAGCACTGTACACAATTATTATTATTATTATTATTATTAAAAGGAAATAAAGATTCACATGGTTGGTGTAGGAATGATAAAAAGTAATAAAAGAAAAACAACTGCTCCAAAATAAATGCAAAATCTCCCACCCTTCACACTAATGTAGAAATGTAGATGTAAATCACTTATATCAATAACAACATAGTCTCCTTCAATAGCACAAAGGCATAATCACTACACATATCAAAGAGAAAGTCAGACATAATTTACACCAATCATATATGTCCTTATAAATGCTAGTTTTTACCATTTCAGCTGATCTCTCATGACCACCTCACATGAATAGCATTATTAAAACTACATCACAAAGATTGGCTTCTTTTTTTTTTCGTAAGATTAAAATATACTTCAGCTTCGATTAGTTGCTAACCCTTAAAAAGTCTCGAGTGAGACTTAAAGTGAGACATTTCCAAACTTTTAAATTTGCTAATATGTTCAGTCAACTAAAAAGTCCATTGAATGAAACTGTGGTTTGGCAGTTTGCTGTTCTTGAGAAAACAAGCTAAGTAAAATCATGGTTGTCCTTGCAAACAGGCATGTCTCCTGCATCCCACTTCAGCTGAGTGATCCTAATCTTGCTTGGAGGCACAATGGCCCAGTGGTTAGGGCAGCGGACTCGTGGTCATAGGATCGCGGTTTCGATTCCCAGACCGAGCGTTGTGAGTGTTTATTGAGCAAAAACACCTAAAGCTCCACGAGGCTCCGGCAGGGGATGGTGGTGATCCCTGCTGTACTCTTTCACCACAACTTTCTCTCACTCTTACTTCCTGCTTCTGTTGTACCTGTATTTCAAAGGGCCGGCCTTGTCACTCTCTGTGTCACGCTGAATATCCCCGAGAACTACGTTAAGGGTACACGTGTCTGTGGAGTGCTCAGCCACTTACACGTTAATTTCACGAGCAGGCTGTTCCGTTGATTCGGATCAACCGGAACCCCCGTCGTCGTAACCGACGGAGTGCTTCCCTAATCTTGCAGGCTTGTGGGTGCTGGTGCTACATGAAAGCAGCCAGTATACTGTGAAGTGGGTGGCATTAGGAAGGGCATCCAGCTATAGAAACCATGCGAAAACAGACATGAAACCCGAAAAGCTCTTCAGCTGACCAGCTCCTGTCAGACTGTCCAACTTATGCCGACAAGGAAACAGATGTTAAATGAGACGATGATATACCTTGCTTTAATCACTGAACTGCGACCATGCTGGGGCATTACCTTGAAGTATTTAACTGGGAAAAAAAGTTTGCCCCAATACTTGTCTTTTTATGTTCGGTACTATTCTATTGGTACACTTTTGCCAAGCCATTAAGTTACAGGGTTGTTAAACAGTGTGAAGAGGACAGGCACCCATGCACACAATAGGGTTTTTTCAGTTTTTAACCTACCAAATTCACTCACATGACTTTTTGTTGGCCTAGGGCTATGGTTCGATGTGCAACGCAGCAGAACTGAACCCGGAATAAAAATGTGACCGGCAAAGCAAATTTCTTACCACACAGCCATTCCTACACTTCACAGATCTTTCAATAGCTTATGCTAGAAATCTGGCACTAGCATATGTTACACCATCTACCAACACTCATTAGGGGCGTTTTGGGAAAATTTTGTACCAGAAAAATGCAGTAAACTTTGTGAATGAGCTGTGTTGTCCACTGCAACTGACTTACATAATGTGAGATCAGTAGAGAATGTTTATAGAAACTATTAGTGTATGCAATGGTTTTGTGTTGTGAAGATGAGTAGGTGTACATGTGTATAGGGATTACATGGACATATATGAAAAGAATGAAAAAAACATTTAAATTAGAAATAACACACAAATCAGTAGAAAAATAATAATAAAAAACCAACCTTTAATCCAGCCCATTGTGTTAATGACCAAAGGTAATTGTGGAGATAATCTCAGGTAGAAATGAATAACATTGCGAATACAGATCATGTAATGGTTAGCACTGGATTCAGGTGTGATATCACCCACAAAAATATTACTGGAAATCAAAGAAAAAAATGAACAGTAACATTCATGGTTATGGTAATTGTTATTGTTGTTGTGTTTGCCTATGTAGCTGAATCCCATAACATATAAAGCTGCAGGAGCAAACCATATAAGATTTTATCTACATATATATATATATATATATATATATATAATTCATAAATGAGGGCAAAGGAAAAAATTTCTAATGCCAAATATGCCAAAAAATTGGACATATTGTCCATTAACCATATAATTTTTTCACAATAAGCACGCTACTCGAAAAAAGGTTGACAGAAATTTCTAAAAAATTCCATTATTACCATATCAGACCGATTTCAGAGTTAGCTACTAAGAGCCCTCTCTTCGTCAGTGATACATGTGGCAAAAGAAATAAATGAGATACCCATGGAAGAAGCAAATACTAAGTCACGGGCACAACTAAGTACCCCAAATACATCCAAAATAGATATATATATATATAAGAACAAGACTAACATAAGCAATTTAAGTAGAAGGAATCTCCAGTAGGAGAAGAGGATGTAGGAAAAATATAGGTTTAAGCTCAGAGGTGCTCAGAGGTGCTGGACCTCAGAGAAAAGGTGACAAAAGGACTGCAACAACAAGTGGCAAGATATTGTACTAGAACAAACCCTTGCAACATTTGCATTGAAAATGAATTATATAAAAATATGCTAATAACAGAATATCTAAGACAAGTAAAAAAGCTTGGCAGTGACCCTCCTTGTCCAACTTGTAAGTATGGAAGAAAGCTGAACGCAGTACTGTAAATTTATCAAAACACTTTTCTGTTTTTGTAATGCTGTCACTATTTAATCTGGTGAAATACACTATACTGTAACACAGCTTGTAGCATGCAAGGTAAACTGCATAATGAATTGGGCCACTGTGAACTTACTCCAGAAACAGCATACAACAAAGTGAACTTATCGCAAAAAAGAATTGAGTCACTGAAAGAGAAGTGCCATGACATGGTCACAGACTATCAACCACTCATACTCTTGATTGCTGGTCTGAAACCATACCACCTCAGTCATCTGTGGCTTACGTTGTTTATGTCTATTTTTTATTAAACAATACATATCTCAAATTAGTCATTCAACCACCACAACATGGCAGCCAAACTCTTCCCCACCAAAAGAAAAAAAAAATCTCAATACTATCTATAAAATGAATGTCCCACATTAAACATTGGATGCAATAGCTGAAAAAGCACCATTTGAATGAATTGTTTAATCAGCTACCTCTTTAAGCTTTACTCAAATAGAGTTGACCACAGTTACTCAACAATAAAAATAACAAATACACACACAGAAAAATATCAAATACAAGAGCAACCTTGCTGCACTGCATACTTACTAAATGGGTTCTTTTTGGTGACAGAATGGTGGGCCTGAAAAACAAAATATATCAGGTTATCTCAATTTTACAAATATATAGAAAGTGATGAAATTTTACGATACAGAAGGAGGAGTGAAATAAGTTTATTTAGTATGTTACCTTAAAGAAATACTTAAAAATTCAAAATACTGTATTAACCCTTTCATTATTGTATTTATTTTGAGATGCTCTGTGTTTCTTTCAATTACTTTAAATATACAAAGAATTTAGTAAAATAACTTGGTTACCATTCAGCTAGTGTTAAGAACATAAATTGTAACTAAGGCTTGGTGGAAGATTTTAATTCAAAACTTATGAAAAGAAGACATTTGTACTCAGAGCCAGAGCCGGTTTTAGCCAGGTTGGTAATGAAAGGGTTAATAGTAAACAATGCCAAACTCTTATAAGAATGCTTAAAGATCCTATTAGAGACTATTGATTTACTGTGGGTTTTTTTATTGTTTCATTACATTCTCTTGAATTTCCTCAATGTCTTGAAATCTTGTTGGGGTCTTCCACTGTGAAGACTGAGCCTTTGTTTTCAGGGTCATAGCCACAAACCCACAATACGTCACCTATTATGACCATATTGAAAATTTTTCCATCTTCCTCAATACAATCGAGGAGACCCTACACAGCTGAAAACCTATCTTTTTTTGAGACAACTACACATTTTACCTCTAAGCACAGCTAAAAATATCGGAAGTGAATGAGAATGTTATAACTAAATGTGAATGTGCAAAAGCATTCAAGTCAATTTGTGCCAAGCTGTTTCATTCTGCATATTTTAGCTTCATTACCATAGCAAGAGACCTGTTACTTGTTGATCAGACCATGTACGTATGTACATACATACATATATATATTTACAATGGGCTTCTGTTAGTTTCCATTGAGAAAACTGAAAGGACCCCAAGTCTTTGTTCACTTACAACCACTTCACAGAGCATCTGGAGTAGAAGACAGAGATATATATGATTTCCATTTCTCAGATAGGATCACTGAAAAAGAAAAGTAAATGCTATGCCTACAGCTAACCAAGTGGATTCCACTGTTTCTGTGACACCATCAACTTATCCCCCTTATATTTAAGGTTTTATTCCAGAAGAGAATATATAAGCTCCAGAGAAAAATTGACTATACCCTAACTGCATTTTCTCACTCTCTCTGTAATCTATATTTCTAATAAAATTTGGCATTTTTTCTCAGTTGTGTAACTTAAACTTAAGATCTCGTGATATTCCTATGGTCTACAACACTCTAGGGTAGTCTTTCTTAACAGTGCCTCCTTCAGGGCATTGAGAGGTTAGGGGAGTAGTAAATGGCATATGATGATATGGAGAGGGTGCTGGTTGTTTAGAGAAGTGGTGTTTTTTCTTAGACATAAAATATTTAAACCAGGTACAACATTTATATTTTAAATACATCTGTCTGGAATAAAATATGATGTATAGGTCATTGTGTTATCAGCAAGCAAAAATATGACTAATGATGTACCAAGATCCAATATAATTTAATTATATAGATAAGACCTCACCACTTTCAGTAATTTCTATACAAATTTTACTAAGTGAAACTGTAACCGTAGCCTATGCCACTGCAGCATAACCAGCCCATTTAAGAATACCTTTCAATCGTTGGGCAATCAACTGCACTAGTGAAGGCCTGTTGAATCAAGTGAAGCCACTGTTGTGGCCAATGCCAGTACTGCCTGATTGGCACTCATGCTAGTGGCAAGTAAAAAACACCACTCAAGCATGGTCATTGCCAGTGCCACTTGACTGCATCCCATGCTGATGGCACGTAAAAAGCACCATTCAAGCATGATCAATGCCAGTACTGCCTGATTGGCCTCTATGCCGGTGGTACGTAAAAAGCACCCACTACACTCTCGGAGTGGTTGGTGATAGGAAGGGCATACAGCTGTAGAAACTTTGCGAGAACAGATTGAAGCTTGATGCAGCCTTCTGGGTTGCCAGCCCTCAGTCAAACAATCCAATCCATGCCAGCATGGAAAGCGGACGTTAAACAACAATGATGATGGTTTACCTCTCTCTTCAAAACCTGAGGTGAATCATTTATAAAACAGTTATTCCCATCCAGTAAAAGAGAGCTTTTAAACTACCAAAGGCTGTGAATTCCTGGCTTGACACTCAATCATGAAACAAAACTGGAACTTGCCCATTTTTTTTTTTCTGTTTAGTCAAAGTAAGCAAAGTGAAGGAAACAATCCAATGACTGCAATAAAGTTTGAACTTATGAGCATGTGGTTGATAATCTAGCTTTCACTTTGCAAAATAAAATACCATTTCTATTCAGTCTTATCAGTCAAGTGGCAAGAGGCAAAGAGTGGAAATGTTCACCAACTGAAGGATACAACAATATATACAACCAATAATTTGGTTTGGAATTATGGAACATTTCAATACAATTAGAAATATTTTTATACACATAGCTTACCTAGAACATAATCTTTCACCAAACTCAAGGATACACAGCCTGGTGGTGTGAATTCTGTTTGACCAAGATCACAGTCAAGAAAATAGACACTTTTCTTTCTGGAATAAATAAATAAATAATGGTTTCTAATTTAGACATGAGGCAAGCAATTTTAAAGGAGGGATTAATTGATTACATTTATTTAACACACACTTTATTTCATCAAACTCAGACTTTATTTCATTGAACTCAGAACGATGAAAGATAAAGTTAACCCTGGAAGGTTTTCAACTCGGAACAAAGAATTGGAACAAATACCACAAGGTATTGTTTTCCCCTCTGACACTAACAATTTAGCCAGCTGTCTTGAATAATTATTTCTAAGCGAGGCACAAACCAGCAACATTGGGGTAGGTGGTTCACTGATTACATCAAAAACCATACTTCACTGGTACTTTATTTTATAGACCTTGGAGGGATGTAAGACAAAGTTGATCTTGGTAGGATTTTAACCCTTTAGAATTTAAGCTGGTCATATTTAGCCCAAAGATTCTACCTGTTTTATGTTCAAACCATTCAGATCTCATCTCTTACATCTATGCTACAATGTATATTTAAAAATGAACAATCACATCATCGAAATCCCAAAGCTATTAGATAATACTTGATTAATTCAAATCAGTGCAAATAGATCAGCATTACATTTGACAGAGTAATCTTAATGCTAAAGGGTTAAACTCAAAACAAAGAGTCAAAACAAATACACCCAAAGCAATTTTTCTGATTCTCAAATGACTCTTCCAATATTCAACAGCAGCAGCATCAACAGTAACAACAACATTTTGAATTCTGACGGAAGACAAAGCAATTCTTTAGGGAAGAAGCTTAGCTAATTACATCAACCCAGTACTTGACTAGTGCTTTATTATATCAAACCCATAAAAATCATCATCATCATCGTTTAACGTCCGCTTTCCATGCTAGCATGGGTTGGACGGTTCAACTGGGGTCTGGGAAGCCAGAAGGCTGCGCCAGGCCCAGTCTGATCTGGCAGTGTTTCTACAGCTGGATGCCCTTCCTAACGCCAACCACTCCGCGAGTGTTGTGGGTGCTTTTTAGGTGCCAGACGAGGCTGTCAAACGGCCACGATCGGATGGTGCTTTTAACGTGCCACCGGCACGGAGACCAGTCGAAGCTGGCAATGGCCACGAATCGGATGGTGCTTTTTACGTGCCACCGGCACAAGACAAAATTAACCTTGGTGGGATTTGAACTCAGAAAAACAGGAAGAAATGTCATGAAGCATTTTGTCCAATGGACCGATGATTCTGAGAGCTCTCTGCCTTACAATAATCATTTCTAATACACAAGAATACAAATTTGTAAGGTAATGATTCAGCCAATTGTAGCAAAACAAAATTTGGTCCACTCTATACACTGAGATTTAGCACCTGCAAGGACTTTCTTGCAGTGCTTCCCCAGCATAATGAGAAAAGATACTCTCTTTACTCTTTTACTTGTTTCAGTCATTTGACTGCGGCCATGCTGGAGCACCGCCTTTAATCGAGCAACTCGACCCCGGGACTTATTCTTTTGTAAGCCCAGTACTTATTCTATCGGTCTCTTTTGCCGAACCGCTAAGTAACGGGGACATAAACACACCAGCATCGGTTGTCAAGCAATGCTAGGGGGACAAACACAGACACACAAACACACACATGCATATATATATATACATATATACAACAGGCTTCTTTTCAGTTTCTGTCTACCAAATGTTTATTTTCTCAAGAGTTGTCTTCACAATAAAGATGGGAAAAGTAATTTCTCTGAGCAATAGTAGACGCAAAGCAAGAGAAAATCAAAGAAAGTCACGTGGTTTTAACTAAGTTATTTCTGATGAGGAATGAAAGAATTCATACTCATCTAAATCCAAAATAAACTACGGAGGCTTTCTGTTATATCAGCAAAAAGAGAAAGAAATTATCCGAAAGAGAATCATGGAGAAAATTGCAAAAAGAATCTCAGTTATCAAGTTAATAAATATAAGTTACAGAGAATTAGAAGACAGTGCGAGAAGAAATTAGCAGATATATTCAGAGAAATATGCAACCAGTGTATCAAGTGGTTCATGGGAAAGATAAAGCAAATAATAGAATCAGACATGAGGCAAAGATCAACAAGGAAAAGATTATGGTTCTCATGGTCTGGATAACAAATAGGGAAGTTGACTGAGAAAGAGAGTGAGAGATTAAAACAGGGTTTCCAAGCAGAATTTGCATTTTAGAAAATAAGTCAGTTAACATTGTGAGCAATGAAATCACTAGTCTCTACAATGTTTTTTGAAGGACAAGAAGAAAGGACATGGTCATTTTTGTCAGATACAGCATCAATGAGAGTGAGGGGATGAAGAGTGATAAAAGAAGAAAAGACGCACAGTAGAATGTAGGAGGGCCAAATAAAAACACATGAAGGAATGGTCAGAATATTTAAAAGTAACTGGAAGATTATTACAGACACCAAAGCCATCGGATTCAACAAGAAGGGAGATAACTGTTTCCAAATGAGAACTATCAAGTCTCTAAGATGTCAAGACTTTGTAGTGGGAAAAATTGAACAAAATAAGAGTTACAACAAAGACCTACCTCACTTATTTATGAAAGACCAAATCAGAGGTTTAAGAGATGAATTTAGATTTCTTTCTCTATAAGTAAGTGAAACCATTTCATAAATAGTAAAATCAAAAAAAAAATACTTCTAGTCGGAAGCCAAAGATCTAATGTAACAAATGGCTCTTCATGTGACCCCAGGAAAACACATCGGATATACATGCAAAGACTCCTTCCATGCACAACATGTCGCTATAAATATCCTGATATATAACTATTGACTGAACAGCCTTTCTGGGTACTGCACCAGAGTTCAGGTTTCTAATGACTAGATGGCCTCAGAACAGAAAAAAAACACTGAGATTAGATGAGTATGTTCAACAAGGGAGAGATAACATAGAAGCAAATACTGACAACAGAGTAAGAAACTAAAAGTTATATTACATGACCCTCTAAATCTTCACACACAGTATTCATAATATAAATACATAATAGGAGAGAAGAGAAATTTCATACAGTTAGAGCTGGTCTTCAACCGTTTAGCATTCAGATTACTTTATCAAACACAAAGCTTATTAATTACAGTGTTTTTGAATTAATTATGCATTATCTCACAGCATCAAGATTTTGATGATGCTGTTGTTTTACTTTTAGAATGGCATTGTAGGGTAGGTCTGAGAGACTGAATCTGGTCAGTTTGAACATAAAACAGATAGAATATTTGGATCAGATATAGCTGGTTTGAATGTTAAAGGGTTAAAATCAATAGTTAGATTAGAGACCTCTCAAATTCAATCCTTTCATGAATCACAAGAAGAAAGGACATGGTCATTTTCGTCAGATACAGCATCAATGAGAGAACAGTTTTGAGGGGATGAAGAGTGATAAAAGAAGAAAAGACGCAGGGAGGGCCAAATAGGAACACATGAAGGAATGGTCACAAGAGTTCATAGGCTCTAGTAGCTGAAATTGAGAGACAAATCTCCATGAACTAAATAATGTCTTATCATGGGTAACTGTTCCAGAAAATAATTTGCTACATGTTAATGAGAGTTAGATGAACTCATATTAAACAGAATTAAATGTCTTATCCAGAAATACAATGAAATATCTATGGCATATTTAACCCTTTAGCATTTAAACCGGCCATATCCGGCTAAAAGCATTCTGCCTGTTTTATGTTCAAACTGGCCAGATCTGGTCTCTCACACCAACCCTACAATATCTTTTAAAAAATTAACAGCTACCTCATCAAAATCTCATAGTTACAAGATAATGCATGATCAATTCAAAACAATGTGGATGAAGAAGCATTAATTTTGGTAGAATAATGCGAACACTAAAGGGTTAAACTCACAACCCGAACAAACCCTTTTATTCTTTTACTTGTTACACTCATTCAAGTAAAACCACTCGTTCTTTTAGGTTTTAGGCATTTATTCTATTGGTCTTTATCTTGCCAAAGCACTGAGTTACAGTGAAGTAAACAAACCAACGTTGGCTATCACAAGGTGGAGTACAGAACAAATATAAAGACGAAAATGCACACACACACACAATAGGGTTCCATAGTTTCTGTCAACCACATTTACTCACAAAGCATTCATTGGTTTGGAGGTCATGGCAGATCACACTTACCCCCAAAATGCTGCACAGTGGGACTTAATACAAAGCCTGTGATTACAAAGAAAACTTCTTAACTAGACATGCCCACATTAGTAAGTTAATTCAGTACCTTAAAAATAAGCAATCACATAATCGAAATCTCAAAGCTATAAAATAATGCATGATTAGCTCAAAACAATATGAAGATTTTAAGCATTGCATTTGACAAACTAAACTGGACTGGATGCTAAAAAAGTTAAAGACTTTCACCTATATTTCATCATCATCATCATCGTTTAACGTCCATTTTCCATGCTAGCACAGGTTGGACGGTTCGACCGGGGTCTGGGAAGCCAGGAGGCTGCACCAGGCTCCAGTCTGATCTAGCAGTGTTTCTACAGCTGGATGCCCTTCCTAACACCAACCACTCTGTGAGTGTAGTGGGTGCTTTTTACGTGCCAGGGGAATCTGGCAGCAGCCACGATCGGTTGGTGCTTTTTACGTGCCGGTGGCACGTAAAAAGAAAATCTAGAGAATTACATTAAAAAAAACACTAACCACACATATCTTGGCCAACAATATAGTTGCATTTTTTCAATATCAACTCAAATGTCATTAAATCAGATAATTTTCCTTTTGACATTTAAAAATACTCATCATACTATATTTTTTTTCTCAATCACATTTTGTCAATTCCTTCCTCCTTAGAAATGCAAACTCTGTAATCATATCTGATCATTAATTCTACTAAATACATCTTAATTGCAGTTCTTTATATAATTCACAAAAACAAAAATAAATAAATAAAAGACAGCTTTACTTACATATTAAGGCAGATATTTAACAATCTTCGGCAAAATGTAGATTTTCCTGTATTTGTTGATCCACACAACAAAATTCTTGGATTCTCTGAAAATTAAGTTAAAAATGAACTCCATAAATTAGAAAGTCAAACATTTCATATTCAAAAAACATTGTAAGAGAAATTATTATCAAAATATTACTATTAACCCTTTAGCATTCAAACTGGCCATATCTGGCAAAAATATTCTATTTGTTTCATGTTCACATTGGCCAAATACGGTTTCTCAGACTTACCCTACAATGTCATTTTAAAAATAAGCAATCACATAATCGAAATCTCAAAGCTATAAAATAATGCCTCGTCTGGCACCTGTGCCGGTGGCATGTAAAAAGCACCCACTACACTCACGGAGTGGTTGGCGTTAGGAAGGGCATCTAGCTGTAGAAACACTGCCAGATCAGACTGGGCCTGGTGCAGCCTTCTGGCTTCCCAGACCCCAGCTGAACCGTCCAACCCATTATTATTATTGTTGGTATTAGAACAACTGTATTGTAAACAACAGAGACTTCAGAATTGCTTGTACCACAATATTTATAAACTGAACTGGATGCCAAAAGGTTAAAGACTGTGAGCGCAACACCCTAACCATTAGGTCACAAGCCTTGTGGTTAGTGTTGCACTCATGATTGTAAGATAATGTTTTACTTTCTTACATGATGCAGTGTGTTCCAGCCCCTTGGATTCTAAGTTCAAATCCTGGGGTGAATAACTTTGACTAAGTTACTCCCATCAAAATAGCTAGCCTTGTGTCTAAATTAGAAACCAATAGCAAATTTCTTCTAGCCTTACACTCTCTCTGAGTTCAAATTCTGCCATGGTTGACTTTGCCTTTCATCCCTTCAGCATCAATCAAAAAAGGACTAGCTGAGCACTGGGGTGAATGCACTCAACTAGCCCCTGCCTCCAAAATTTCAAGCCTTTTACCTATAGTAGAACTACTACAACTATTATTATTATTATTATTATTATTATTATTATATTCTGGGTTCAAATTCTGATAGGGTCAACTTTGCCTTCCATTCTTTCAGGGTTGATAAACTAAGTATTAGTCAAGCATTGGGGCCCATATAATTGACTTGCCCTTTTCACTAAAATTTCGGGCCTTGTGTCCATAGCAGAAGGGATTATAATTATTGTTGGTATTAGGACAACTGTATTGTAAACAACTGAGACTTCAGAATTGCTTGTACCACAATATTTATGATATAGTGAGTACCACATTATTTTCTACCAGGTTTATATTCACAGTATTTATACCCTTTTCTCGAAGCAAAGTGAGACTTGTAAATTACCTGGACCAGAGAGAAAGTTGTGACAAGAAGTAAAAATTATTATTGCTTCATAGTTAGTATAAATTACTCAGAAAGCAAAAGGCAGTATCTACAAACTTTGCAAGCCCTTAAAGACGGATAAAATTGGTGCAACCAAATACCCAACATTAACTGCTTAGCATTTAAACTGACCATATCCAGCCCAAATATTCTACCTATTCTATATAGAAACTGACCAGATCTGGCTTCTCACACCTTATTTCTACAATGTCATTCTAAAAATATACAATCACAAATTAAAATTTTGAAGCTATGAGAATGTATGATTAATTCAAAACAGTGTGAATTAATAAGTGTTATATTTGATAGAGTAATCTAGATGCTAAAGGATTAACATTTACAGAGAAAAAAATGGGTATCAAGGAAACCAGGAGTTTAGTGAAAATGCTTGCAACAGAGCGAACTTAGAGAAAAGCAAACAAGGACCAGGTGGTGGTGTTAAAGAAGGAAAACTGAGCATCACAGAACATAAAATTGAAACCACATTGTATACACTGCTTGAAGGAATCTGGGGTAGAGCTAGATCCAGGAAGACATGGGATGAGGTGGTCAACATTGGGCCTCACAGAGGCTATGACGAAAGACCGAGACCTCTGCAGATATGCTGTGACTGCGAAGACCCGACAAATGAAGTGAGTTTATGGCTCGCAGGAAGGCCTGCTGTGCTAACCTTGGATCATAGGATGACCCGCTGTGCTTGAGGAGACCTATTGAGTCAAGTACATCAACATCAAAATAAAAAATCAAATGGAAATTGTAGTCGTGATACCCATACCGGTGGCATATAAAAAGCACCATCCTAACATGGCTGATCTCAGCGCCTCCGGACTGGCATCAGTGTCAGTGACACGTAAAAAGCACCAAAAGATCGCAGCCGTTTGCCAGTCACCTCTGGCTCTGTGCCAGTGGCACATAAAAAGCACCCACTACACTCACAGAGTGGTTGGCATTAGGAAGGGCATCCAGCTGTAGAAACACTGCCAGATCAGACTGGAGCCTGGCACAGCCACCTGGCTTCTCAGACCCCAGTTGAACCATCCAATCCATGCTAGCATGGAAAACGGACGTTAACTGATGATGATGATTGGTTGTTGTTGATATTTAGATCTAGGTTAGCTTTGATTGAGCAGACCTATGATCAAATGCATTCCAATCCTGATCATCCTGTCTTTTGTATATCAGGGACTACATTGTCCAGTGTAAACCTCTTTGCATAAGCTTGTAGGATGTGATGAGTGAAATTTGACTGAGGTTTCTAGTAGGCAGAGTAACCACATAGAAGCTTCCTCATTAGCTCATCTCACATAGGTCTTTGGGTATTGTTTCAAGCAGAGCGGCAGAATATGGTTTTCCAATTTCCTTCAGTCAAACTATACAACTCAATACATTATGACCCTAAATGGTACTCATAGCTCAACTATGAAAACTGATGCAGCACTTAACTAGGGATAAAATATGCTGGATCTAGCAAAATAAGAACTTTCACATCCAAGTCAACCCTTTTAACAAATTCAGCAGAGGAGAGAAGATAGGAAGGGTCATTACTGAGATTGGGTTTTCTAAAAATAAGGTAATGAGCAATGAATATCTCCCATGATTAGATTTCAGTCTATTGCAGGGATGTTTTCCATTTTAAAAAAATACCAAACAGCAATCAGAGAATGTAATAATCTCCTCATTCCCTGAGAGGCTTTTCAAGGATGTTAAGTGTTTCACTTTAGATTCATAGTGTTAAGCAGTTATTGTTATTTTGCCTCACATAAGGTCTAATTCAAAGATGCAGGCATAGCTGTGTTCCCTGCATGGAAAGCAGGCATTAAATAATGATGTTTTTTTGATGAGTTCAAGTCAGGACTGAACTCATGATCTAGAAATATATAGTCCAATACCTCATCCACTTGTCAGTTCTAATGCACTGTTATTGTAACTATTATAATTACTCTAACTATATATGTGTAAAGGCATTCATGCTTATTTGCCAGTGTAATTGTGCTACACAAGTTGGCCTCCGTGCCGGTGGCACGTAAAAATCACCATTCGAGCGTGATCGTTACTAGCGTCGCCTTACTGACACTTGTGCTGGTGGCATGTGAAAAAACATTTGAGCGAGGTCGTTGCCAGTGCCGCTGGACTGGCTCCTGTGCAGGTGGCACATAAAAAGCACCATTTGAGCGTGGTGTCCGTTGCCAGTACCGCCTGACTGGCCCTCGTGCCAGTGGCACGTAAAAGCACCCACTACACTCTCGGAGTGGTTGGCGTCAGGAAGGGCATCCATCTGTAGAAACTCTGCCAGATCAGATTGGAGTCTGGTGCAGCCATCTGGTTCGCCAGATCTTAGTCAAATCATCCAACCCATGCTAGCATGGAAAGCAGACGTTAAACGATGATGATGATGATGATACACACACACACACATTGTAATATAGTTGATATGCCTTAATTGTTGGTTTATCTCTTTAAACAATCCTCTTTTTATAGAATTTATATAAAATAACTGTTATAATTTGTTCTCATGACCACAGCAAAACAGGAAAGACAAAACAGAAACTGACCAATACTATTCATCAACAACAATATAGAATAAAATCCGGCATATATTCTGGAAGAATGTGTTGTTTCATTTTTAAGTCTTAACTGAGGAAGCTAAGTGTTCTAGTGTTTTTGTTGTTGTTATCAAATTCATTTCACTGAACAGAAACTAACTGAACATTTTTCTTTTTCAATGACCAAAGAAACGAAAACTGCAATATATTCGGCTCAATGGAAAATTTTGTATATTTAGAAAAATAGAAATCCTCTTCCTCCTCTTGCTGCCATCCTTTTTCTCCTCATCCTCATTATTTTCAGAGCTAAGCTATACACATATGATTAGTGTTTAGATGGGTGACTTCAGAGGGTAGATGCAAGCAGTGTAATAGTTCATTTACTGTGAGAGCTGTGTAAAGCTTCCCAAAGTATATATATCATCATCATCGTTTTAACATCCACTATTCCATGCATTCATGGGTTAGACGAAATTTGTTGAGTCTGATTTTCTATGGTCAAATGTCCTTCTTTCCCCATGGCTGGACATGGTTACATGGAAGAGAAGAAACAAATGACAGCAGTTACATGACAGTGAATCTGATTTACAACTATCATGCAATGTTGTGGCAAGGAGACAAATATACACACATAAAAACATATACAGACACACTCCAACCCCCCATGCACACACATAACAGCTTCTTTCAGTTTTCAGTTGCCAAATTCACAGCTTTGGTCAGCAGGAAGGTGGGGGGGGGGGTCCAACAGGCAGAAGTCACTTTTATATATATCTTAGACAAATGTCACTTTTTATTTCCTTGGGTTGAACCACACGTTGTGAAACTGGGCAGATAGAGACTGTAGAGAAGACTTGGATGAATTGTGCCTGTAATTCAGGTGCAAACTTGTCACATACTGTATCACAATGATTCGGTCTAAGAATTATATATCCCGCCAGCTTCGTCTGGTCTCCGTGCCGGTGGCACGTAAAAAGCACCATCCGATTTGTGGCCATTGCCAGCTTTGTCTGGTCTCCGCACCGGTGGCACGTAAAAAGCACCATCCGATCGTGGCCGTTTGCCAGCCTCATCTGGCACCTGTGCCGGTGGCACGTAAAAAGCACCCACTACGCTCACAGAGTGGTTGGCATTAGGAAGGGCATCCAGCTGTAGAAACACTGCCAGATCAGACTGGGCCTCGCACAGCCTTCTGGCTTCCCAGACCCGTTGAATCGTCCAACCCATGCTAGCATGGAAAGCGGACGTTAAATGATGATGATGATGATTCAGCCAGTTACACATTAATTCAGGGGCAAGTACTTCAGAAGCCTGAACAATACAATTCTCATCTTTGAATGGAAGTGATTTGCCCATTGCAAGCACAACAGTGTTTTAGTTTCTTTTTATCATACTTTTCATAAAGCTATTTGAAAGATTAAATTTCCCAAGTTCATCATCAAAAGTTTTAGACATTTGTTGCCTCGTCTTCAGCATGATGTGATGTTGGCATATGTTGCTACCTCTTTACTAAAGGTAGAGTCAATATAATTAGTGCAGACATTACCACTAAAATTTGAAATAAACTAAGATAAACCTAAGACACATTAATACTTACAATCCAACACACATGCGTATATAAATAGATCATCTTCATTATATTTTTTTATCTGTTTTATCCATGCAGGCATGGGGTGGATAAGAATTTTTTGAGACAAAACTCTGCAGGCAGATGCCTTTCCTAATACAAACTGTTTTGTGAAATTAGGTATTTTATTCAACATCTTTAGACATTCAATCGTTGCAACACATTTTGTTTTATAGCAGCATAAAAGCTGTGGTGTTTATGTCTCTCTCTCACACACACACACACGCATATATATATATGTATATATCATCATCATCATTTAGCATCTGCCTTCCATGCTAGCATGGATTGGACGGTTCAACTGGGGTCTGGGAAGCCAGAAGGCTGCACCAGGCCCAGTCTGATCTGACAATGTTTCTACAGCTGGATGCCCTTCCTAATGCCAACCACTCCGTGAGTGTAGTGGGTGCTTTTTACGTGCCACCAGCCACAATTGGATGGTGCTTTTTACGTGCCACATACATACACATACATATATATATATATATATATATATATATACTATATATATATATATATATATATATATATATATATATATGTATATGGGAGACCTAGGAAGATATAGGACGAAGCATTGAAGGCCGATCTCAAAATGCTGAATCTTATGAAGGAGATGACAGAGGACCAAGTAGACCTACTCATCAAAACAGAATCGAGATCCTAAAATCAAGGTACCATGTAAAAAGCACCCTGTACACTCTGTCAAGTGGTTTGCATTAGGGTGTCCAACTGTAAAAAATAACCAAGCCAAAACAGACTATGGAACCTGGTCGAGCCACTGGCAGTTCCTATCAAGCCATCCATCACTTGCCAGCATGGAAAACGGACATTAAATGTTGATGATAATTATCACCATCAATTTCATACATACAGTGTTCCTAGAATAATATTTTTTAATTTACATTTATTTTCCCAAGCTAACATATCTGGGTCACTTCTTAGCACTAACAAAAGCAAGTCAAGTAGACTGGTTGTAGCTATTGTTAATGTTTATCCTTAATGCTAGTCTCAACTCAGCAGATCTGAGATAAGGAAGTAGTCAAGCAATAACCATCTCATCTTTATCTTGAGCAATGCATATCTAGGTTTAAAATTATCCACTATGTCCTTTATTTTGAAGATACAGGATGTAATCTGAGGTAGATTTGGCTGCTATTTCTAGCAGTTCAAGCAACATCAGAGACACTCTGTCATTGGCTTTCCTAAGAGAAGGCTTTAACTCTTTAATCATTTGATCCACAGCCTACACCTTAAATACACAATCACTGGCCTGCTAATAAACCAAACAAATAAAATAAAATTAACAGAAATTAACAGGCACAGGAGTGGCTGTGTGATAAGTAGCTTCTTTACCAACCACATGGTTCCGGGTTCAGTCCCACTGCGTGGCACCTTGGGCAAGTGTCTTCTACTATAACCTTGGGCCGACCAAAGCCTTGTGAGTGGATTTGGTAGACAGAAACTGAAAAGAAGCCTGTCGTATATATGTATATATATATATGCGTGTGTGTGTTTGTGTGTCTGTGTTTGTTCCTCTAGCATTGCTTGACAACCAATGCTGGAGTGTTTATGTCCCCGTTACTTAGTGGTTCGGCAAAAGAGACCGATAGAATAAGTACTGGGCTTACAAAAAGAATAAGTCCAGGGGTCGAGTTGCTCGATTAAAGGTGGTGCTCCAGCATGGCCGCAGTCAAATGACTGAAACAAGTAAAAGAGTAAAAGTGAAAAAGTGAACTCAGTGTGTGTGTATATCTGTGCTGTTTTTTTCGTATTTCTTTAAGTCCCATAACTTAATGGTTTGATAGAGATCAATAAAATAAGTACCAAATTGAAATGAATGTTGTGGTGGTGGCAATATAAACTGAAGCTGTTACTCTAGTATGGCCACAGTTCACTAACTGAAAGAAGTGAAAAAAATACAAAGAAAAGGAGCATACAAAACCCCTTTTTAAAATGGGTGAAGAGAGAGAAGAAATTTGTAACAAACCTTTACTTTTTATTAATGACTCCCATTTTTCTATAAAATGCTGTTCCTCAGCTGAAGAAGTATAATCTGGCATATTTGATTTAGCAATGAAACTTATACCAAATGGCTGAAGGGTCTGGTTACATGTAGTTTTGTCTTCCTCCTTCAGTCCTTGAAAGAGACTCTGATATGGACGAATGGTGCTTATGTAATCAGTGAAAGCCCACCGAAGTCGGCGGACCAACAGAATTACTGAATTAGAATCAATTCTGTTTACAAAATTGTCTGACTCTGAAAGCATCGATGCAACTTTCTTTTTGGTGATGACAAGACCATCCTTACCACACGAATGTAGAGTCACCAACTTGAGAGGTGTATGGTCGTGTGGAGAATATAATGGATGCCACTGTCCATCTGGCACTATTTTCGCATCTAATAAGCAAATACAACCAGATAAAACACTGATTTCACAGAATCCAGCCAAGTTTCTTTCCAATGGGTGTTTGAGATTTACAATGGCTTGGTCTTCACATCGAGCTATCCAGATATGCCTGAAAAATAAACAAATAGGTTTAATAAGTAGGAATTTTTCATTATTAGCTTGTAGTAATATGAAGGTGTAAATATCATTGAGTTGGTGAGTCAATGGGAAGGCTGGCCATTCTCAGATGATCCTCAAAATCAAGCAGTGCAAATATGACAATTAGCTGACTACTAAGGAAACATGTGCAGTAGAATATATGAATAAATAAAGATTTTCTTACACTGAGTTCGTGGTTCTCACCTGTTGGTAAGTGAATGTTTTCTCATCAGTCTGATGGCTCTATTTTTTTGCAATGCAGTCTCATTTGTTTGCAGCAGCTGAAATCTCAAACTCATAGATATGCATGTGCACACTTATGTCATGTAAAAAGTTAATGATTGTTCTGAATTAAAGCATATTCAGGACGTAAAAAGGAAACCCAGTCTTTATACAAAGTAATAACTGCTGATCTATGTAAGTGGTCCACTTTGGGATGCTGAGTTCATAAGGGGCTGGAAAATCTCAAGGAAGCATTGTGAAGGTGTACAATGTTCAGAGCAGTTATGATTATTCTTAAAAATAAAGTATGTAACCCAGGTATAATACTTACATTTTAAGCACATTTTCAAAAACATTTTTGTCTCATTTCGAATGAGCGGAACATTGTGTTGTCAGTGACCAGAAACCTGACTGATGATGTACCAAAGTCTTCCGCAAGACGATAGACAAACTCTTACAAACATTAATAATATACAGACTACATATTAGATCCACTGTGTAGTTTGTGGTATATCAGGTGTATTTTCATCCTTTCAGAGTTGACAAAAAGTAGTAACTGAGGGTAGTAAACTAGGAAAACTGTCATAGGGTCAGGTGAGATGTCTTACAGTATCTGTTTCAGCTCTTTCTGTTCCGACAGCAATACCTGCAACAAAACTGGTGTCAAGCAGTATCAGCAGCTTTTCTCTTGGATAAACATTGGTGGCATGGAAAGGGGAAACTTGTATGCATGAGCAATTTCTAGTCTTCTTCAAAAAAATATCTGTGCCAGCCTGCACATGAGCAGATGAATAGTAACCCTTGACAAACCGAAGTACTCTCTCAATATATATATATATATATATATATATATATAGGGTGTGATGGGTAAATTGTCGCCATTTTATATTTTTAATTTTGGACATGCACATTGTTTTTGATTTTGTCAACTATACAGTATAGTAGGGTCAGTTGGGGACTTGTCTGTGAGAAAAAAAGCACCATGATGCAATTCACTGTGCCCAAAATTTGGAAATGACATGCTGTACTGTTAGTCACTTGCACATGGAGCTCTAACACAAACATTTCAGAGTGTTTGGATGTCAATTTGAGGACATGTACTGAGAGCGGTAAAATCAGGCATCCAGTCAACATCATGGTGCTTGGACTGATCAGTAGTGATGGTGATGTTATACCTCCATTCATCTTCCCATGCGGTCTTAGACTCAACACAGAGGCCTACTGGAAAACCCTGTATGGCAACAGGACTCTGTACCATGCCACTCAAGCAGGAGAACCCAGTCATGACTGTCACACGATTTCTGTGACCACATCACTCCTAACTCCCAAGACTGCAACCCCCTTGATTATTATGTGTGGGGCACAGTTGAGCAAGAGATGAATAAAATTCCTTGTAACACCAAAGATGAACTGAAGGCAAGGATTATGGCAGCATTCCCCAATTTAAACAAGGAGACTGTCCAGAAGAGTTGCAGGAGATTCCAAAGGTCGTGGTTGAAGCCAATGGCAATTTTATTGAATAAATTTACTCTTTAGTATTTAAAAAGATTTTTATGTAATTTTGGTAAATATATCTTAAAGTGAGATGTCTGTTACTTTCATTTTTGTGTAATTTAAACAGTTTATTCACCGCACCATATATATAAACACTACCCTAACTCAGTCCACCTTGCTGAAAATAGTAAGTACTCTGTAGGCAGCTGTAACACTGAAAAACTGACAAATAAATCATTAGCTGGTAGTTTAACCCTTTTCTCTCCTGGAGATATGCAGAATTCATTTCAGTACTCAACGTCAGCCTAGTGTTCTCTAATAATCACCCCCAACTCATCCTATCATTGGAACTGGCATATAGATCTAATTAAAGGTTAAATGAGATGGCAACAGCCTATTCTGTGCACAAGCTTCCACTATCTCATGGACATCAAACTGCATTGCAACACTAAATGCATGTACCTTTGTTTCAGTTATTGGACTGCAGCCATTCTGAAGCACCACTTTTTACATTCTTGAGTTATATCCTGTAACTTCAGAATATAAATATTCCACCAGGATTGACTGCCTTTCATTTCTCCAGCATATACTAGCATTAAATCTGTGGATTACATAGCAGATCTACAAATTTGTGCCCTTGAGAAATCATGAACAGCAAGAGACCTTTGGTGATAAAGAATCGCATTTGATTGAACAGACCTATGATCAAAGGCATTCCAGTCACAAACATTTAATCTTTTCTCCAATGTTCTAGGACCATATTAGCTCACATGTCCTTCTTGTTTTAAGATGGAGATTTGACAACTACTTCTAGCACACTAAGATTAAGTTCAGTTATTTGTTTCCTCTTTTCAGGGTTATAAACCTATGACATGATCAACAGACAAGAAAACCTTTATTAAAAAGCTCCCAATTATAGGACTCCCTTTACACTGAAATGCTAATATGGAACAGTTAGATACAAAATCATTTTAAATGGTACATATTTAAACTACAACTAATGAAGGAGCCTCAATACAGTTGGCTTAGTCTGCTAGAAGTAGTAGTCAAATTGCCATCAAACCACACCACTTATTGTCTTGAAACAGAAAGGACATCTGAGATAATAGTCCTAGAAACCTAGAAAAGATAAAATGGTCATGACTGGAATGCCTTTGATTATAGGTCTACTCCATCAAAGCTGACCTGGGGCTACAAAAACATCTCAGGTGGACTAAATAGAATATAATATCAACTTCGCCAGAGTTTATAAAATAAAATCCCACCATGTTTTGGGATTGAATGAATCTATTATGTATCTCCATTACAAACCTGTGAGTGACCCGAGTTTAGAAATATCTTGAACATGTCTCACTGTAGAGTGAAACAACTTCAAGGGAAGAGATGCTGCAACAGAAACCTGAAGAGATGGAGCTTCCACATGCCATTCATGACTGCAGTCATATTGGGGCACCGGTTTGAAGGGTTTAGCTGAACATATCAACCTCAGTATTTATCCTATCAGTTTCTTTTGCTGAACCACTAAGCTATGGAGATAAACAAACCAACACTGGTTGTTAGATAGTAGTGGGGGATGACCACTACAATCATATGCTGAACGGCCATATTCAGGAATAGTGTATCTAGAACTAGATTGTTGAAGGTGTCCTCTCATTTTAAGATAGTGTAATAGTGATCATCTAGACATTATCTTGAAATTTGCTTTAACTAATTATCACCAATTCAAGCTGCTGTCCAGTAACTATGGGATTTAAATAAGCTACTTTGAGGTACACAAATAGAATTGATATTAGCTAATCTATTTGCTTTATTCTCATATACAAGTGAGATGTAGACAATTGCAAAGAATACCAATTGGCTACAATGCAAGGGGTCGTGGAAAGATTGATGCTAGGACTACCATTGCAAAATGAGGTAATTTGAGAACAGAGCAGGGTGATTGCTGGGATTGGAGAATACCAAAAACAAGTTCCACTTGGTCAGAGCTGTCACAAAGTTCACAAACAACAAGTGAACCTGTGCAGTAGCCAAGTGGTATCCAAGGCCACCTAGAAAGCTTCCACAGTGATGGAAAGACAATTTAGACAACGTGGGCCAAGACGGTAAAGAAGGAAGCAATCAAGAAAGAATTGGAAACACACTGAAACCAGCAGTGTATAACATCTGAAGTCAAAGTGACTGGTTTCGTTCTGCTAAAACGAAGGTAACAAAACTGGCAGTCATTACAGCACTGGATAAAATGCCCTTTGGTATTTGTTCAAATTCCACTAGTCAACTATTTGGACAATGAATTGGCATATGTGTTTTAGAAAATTTGACAAAGATGTCTTGCAACTGTTTGCATTCAGAATTCAAATTCAGCTGGGAAATGAAGCTTTTGGGACCTGACAACAGACCTCCAGACAGCAAGGTACTGATCAGAGCAACGTATCAGTTACATCAATGCAAAAAGAGAACCCTGCATGAAATTTGGTGAATGCCAAGAAACACAAAAACTTGTTAAAGCACTATAATACTAGTTTTCAAAGACCACTTATTTAAATAATAACTGGAGATAGGCGCAAAATTTTACCAAGTTTTCATTCAACCCTTGCTCTTATAGAAAAAAAACACAAGATGAACAAATATATACATCTCTCTCTCTCTCTTTGTATATATATATATTATATAAAGGAGTAAAACATACATGTGTATATTGGTGATAGTCAAAATCTTGGTAGATAGAAACAATAGCATAACTGCTCTGATGGTCTTAATATGTAATACAGATTACTTGGCTCAATTCATTTTTGTGCCAATATTTTTTTTAACCTTTGGGAGGGTTGTGTTCTCTTATCATACATGATGGAAACGAAACTTGTGTCTTGTTGAAGTCAATAGCATTTCATTCCTTCAGTAATGTTTAAATCTATTTTTCATATATTCAAAGAAAAACATGAAATATCTTTAAACCCATACCTAATGCACTCAAATATCAATAAGTAAATTTTGTTATTGACATCAAGGTGGGCTGAGTTCATGTATTTTTGTAGTTATCTTTTTTTGTAGGTATCCTAAAAGTTTACATGACTCCAGTAAGTTCATTGCACAATACAACCTCAAGAATAGGATTAGAATTAATGATGCAGTCTCAAGAATATGTTCAGTGTAAGTATCATACTTCTTTAAGATTCTGTATAATCTGTAAGGCTCAACTTCCTTACATCTGATTCCACAAATTCTTCACACAAGTAATTTTCTCCCAAAGAAAGAATTAAGCTTTCTTTTTCTCATTAACATACATTAGTTTTGTTAATTATTGAAAAAACATTTACTGAATGTGAGACTATTCATAGCTAAATTTATTAAATCATATTATTCAATTTCCACCATAGCAACTTAATGAGCCACTTGTTGAATATGCCACACACACGTACATATATAAAATAAACACTATGTTTTTATGTGCTACTATTAGTTTCATGTGCTGATAACATGCCAGACAGTATTTTTAAATGCCTGGTATCCTAGTACAATCATCAATCTAAGACACCAGACGTATTTAAGCATGCTTTCAGCACATGAAACTAATAGTAGCACATAAAACATAAATTGCTTATTAAATATTTCTCACACCAGATGGAGTACTTTTTGCGTTGATCTTATAGATTTTCTATAGGATTAAGAGCCAACACTGCAAGTTACATTTCATACACCGTCAATGTACTTGGTAGAATATTATGGTTACATAACGAAATTTTGTCCTTGCTAACAATGTTCATGAACCAGTTGCTAAGAATGAATTTAATACGTAAACTGGTCTATTCAATAGTGTTAGACCATTAAATTCGGTGGGTATTTAAGCAATGCATTCGTGGATAGTTGATAGGTTGGATGTGATGCTGATAAAAGAGCAATAACTCTTGAAATATGCATATACATACATTACTTACAAAATGCCATAATTTGAAGTGCTGGCTCTGAATTCTATAGAAAATTTATAAACGTTAAAATGAAAGCATTGTAATACTATCATAAAAAGACCATATTAACACGTAAACCTTTAATATACTTGGTAGTATATTATGTTTATAAAATGAAGTACCGTGTCCTTGCTAGCAATTTATTATATATATATATATATATATCTATCCTTAAAAATGTTTTAGCCCGAAGGCCGCGGCCATGCTGGGACACCACCTTCTAATAAAGTAATGTAATATGTACTTTAAGTGCTCAGTTTGGTTTTCCACTAAAACTTCAGCTTGAACTGCAACAGAATGAAAGTTGGTGTCAAGGCAGCTTTTCAAGGATGGTCAGATGTAGATCATTGCAGGGCAGACAGATATATCTTAGAAATAGAGAATAAGCAAGCAAAACATGTGGTATCACTTTACAGGATTTAATTTATAATTTAAACAGTACATTGTCGCCTGGCCCCCGTGCCGGTGGCACGTAAAAACACCATCCGTTCGTGGCCGTTTGCCAGATCCGTCTGGCACGTAAAAAGCACCCACTACACTCACGGAGTGGTTGGCGTTAGGAAGGGCATCCAGCCGTAGAAACACTGCCAAATCTGACTGGGCCTGATGAAGCCTTCCGGCTTCACAGACCCTAATTAAACCGTCCAACCCATGCTAGCATGGAAAACGGACGCTAAATGATGATGATGATGATGATTGTAGTTATAGAAAAAATGTAAAGTCCCTTACTGCAGTTTCTAGAATAGCTAAACATGTTATTGAGCAAGGATTTTCATGTAAGCTAACTATACTGTCATCAGAGAGAAAGAGAGAAATAGAGAATATCCTTAATTAAGGACATTAGTAGTTACCAAATTGAAGATCTAAGTATAAAGATTATAGTAGTTGGTAGTTCCATGATTGAAGAATTTATGAAATCCTTACTGAGTTTAAGATAGTTCTTCAACAATTTGGTAACTACAAATATCCTTGATTAAGGATATTCATTATCACTCTCTCCCTCTCTCACCAATGACAGAATAGTTAGCTTACATAGAAATCCTTGCTCAATAACATATATTCTACACACTTGGCTATTCTAGAACCTGCTGTAAGAGACTTTACATATTTATTGTAATTACTCAGTACTATATTTAGATTACAAATTAAATGCTCTAAAGTGATACCACGTTTTGTTTGTGCATTCTCTATTTCTAATATATATATATATATACTCTCTTTTTTACTCTTTTACTTGTTTCAGTTATTTGACTGCGGCCATGCTGGAGCACCGCCTTTAATCGAGCAACTCGAACCCGGGACTTGTTCTTTTGTAAGCCCAGTACTTATTCTATTGGTCTCTTTTGCCAAACCGCTAAGTAACGGGGACGTAAACACACCAGCATCGGTTGTCAAGCAATGCTAGGGGGACAAATACAGACACACACACACATATATATATATATATACATATATATATGACGGGCTTCTTTCAGTTTCCATCTACCAAATCCACTCACAAGGCTTTGGTCAGCCCGAGGCTATAGTAGAAGACACTTGCCCAAGGTACCACGCAGTGGGACTGAACCCAGAACCATGTGGTTGGTAAACAAGCTACTTACCACACAACCACTCCTATATATATATATTGTTCCATGCTTGTTCCAAGCATGGCTTGGATGAGAACAGATTTTGAGGCAGGATTTTACAACCAGATGTTCTTTCTCTCACCATTTCCTAGGTAATATATTCAACAAGTCTTCAAAAATGCAGAATAGCCAGTCATCATGTCAACGTTAGCACTACTGTGCTCACCAACATAATATTCATGCACTTGAGCACATATATGAGGACATTTCTGACCTATGGACCCCTTTGATTTCTATTATATTCTGGTGGAACCCCATAACTATTCAATGTTTAAAAAACTAGTTTTAAAGAAATTTCCTTGAACTATGTAATGTGTTAGAGAAAGAAACCGAGCTGTTTTTTGCAATACATACATCTAAAGCAAATTTTTTCAGGAGCCCTTAAAAATACTCTTATGGAGCTCCAATTTACTATTTTGTTGCATGGAACCCCAAAATCTCATGGAAATTCTGGGACTATGTGGACCCTAGTTGAGAGCCACTGCACTAGGGAAATGCATATGTCAATCGATTCTTCCAGGAACAACAACTTTCTGTAACTTGTGGAGGGCCTACTCTCACACTCCCAAAATTGATGGTCCCCATACACAACAAGTGTAAAGCACATGGGTTAGTATAAAATGAATAACAATGTGGGACCCACCAGAGTTTATGATGCAGCAGATATGAAAATTATTTCTTTGGGTAACTCCTAGTCTATCGCAAACTTTCGTTTTCAAATTTTTGTAACAAAATGTATTGTTTACATGACCTGAAGTACAGTAGTGTAACAGGTTTTTTTTTTGTCTCTTTTTTTGTGGCAATTTAACAGGTTTTTTTTTTTTTTTTTGCAAAAAAATTTCATTGAGGATTTTTCCCTCTACACTGCCTGTTCCAACATTTCACATAACTTTATTCATTTAAACTTATTAAAATTTCAAAACTTCTTACAATTTTTGTCATGGTAATATATTGCTTTCATTGTCATCGTAATGTACTAGACAGCTATCATGCACAAAATGCCAACTTCCAAATCCTGTTTTCTGATTGGGTAAAAATAAAACTTTAAACCTCTGTAACATTTTTCTAAACAATTTTAAGGAACAAGTGAATAACATCAGATTCAACATGAAAAATTATATCAATATACCAAATTTGAAAATTTTCATTTGATTTTCAATCTTCAAAGATTGTGACAGCAACAGAAAAAATCCCCCACATCTTACCAGAACCTGCACTACCACACCCGAGTCTTCCTCCATATATCAACCCTCTTGCATCCACAACTTTCACATAGCTAATAGGAACATCTTACCAGTTTTAGAGGGTTTGCACAGGCAATGTACATAGCTCCTCTGTCCAGGCATTAACAAAAAAAGAAAAGCAAACAAATTGAGGTGCATTAATTTTCAAATCTGTTGTGTTCTCAACTCCTCTCTTTTTGAGACTGGAGTGATTGCATGAACGGACAAAGATGCTCTGATCTAAATGTATGATAGTATGCATTTGTTGTTTAGGAAAAGCATGACAGCTATTCAGAGATTACATATTTCATGGCTTTGAAGAGACACCCTAACCTCTGTAATGCAGTTTTGGTTAGGTGCAATGAGAAATTATAGCATATTTTGTAGCCCCAACATTTGTAAAGACTGTAAATGAAGTATTATTACTGCCCTGACAACTTATTTTCAGGTTTTACAGCTACATAATAAAAAGATTTGTAGTTTTCATGGTATACAATGTTCAGATTAAAGTACGGATGAAAGTCCCTTAATTATCTTTGAGCAAAACACCTGTTGCTCTCTCAAAGCTACCTAAATACAATTTAGTAGTAAAAGTCATTTGCATCAGACATTAACGTGAAAATAACTTTATTTGTTGTATGTATTGAAAAAAAAAAAAAAAAAACGAAAAAATTCTCTGATTTGTCCTTAATAAATACTTTCTCAGAATTGTATTTTGGATTAATACATTGTTCACATAGTAGACTAACATAATAAATGGATGGATGAATAAAATATGTGCAAAACAATGAGCAGTTGATCAACACAGTACAAAGATTGTATTATTATTGTTACTACTCTTCATTAACACACATTTTCTTTCAGACCAACAAGCTGTAAAGAATGTATCAGTTTTAACAGGAGAGTTAAAATTTATATAGATCAACAAAATCTCATGGGTACAGTCCAGTCACACAACTGTTTAGCCTTCATTTAACCCTTTTGCATCTAAACTGGCTTTATCTGGCCCAAATATTCTATTGTTTTATTTCCAAACCATCCAGATCAAGTTTCTCACACCTACCCTACAACGTCATTCTAAAAATAAGCAATCACATTATCAAAACCTCAAAGCTATGAGATAATGCATGATTAATTCAAAACACTGAATAAATAAACATTACATCTGACAGAGTAATCTGTATGCTAAAGGGTTAAAGACGACTGGAACTAGTTATACAGCTCTTAGTACTGGCACAGCTGAAAAATGAAGACGGTGTTAGATTTGGAATTCAAGAGAAATGGTGATGGCTTGTGTCAACAACATACAGTCCACAGGTAAGTTTGATCAACTGATCATGCAGCTAAGATATTTGAATGCCAGTTTACAGTGGTTATATCTATTTAATACAGAGAAAACCTCTGAGTCGCAGCCTGAAATTCAGCAATTCTTCATAAAAAGCTTAAATACCATATTTTCTCCAGATAAGGAACATCATATAGACAGAGCCATGTGTCCATCTAAGGCAACAGTTTCTCTCTTTTAATCAAGTTTTCACATCTAGCATTCTCACTACATATAATTCATGTTCTTGATATGTAATAAATATACTGGACATTATAGTATGGCGATATAGACAGTAGTAAAAGTCATTTGCATCAGACATTAACATGAAAATAACTTTATTTGTTGTATGTATTTAAAAAAAAAAGAGAAAAAAAAACAAATAAATAACAAGAGGCAACACAGAAATAACTGAATTGAATTGACAATGTGGTAAGAAGCATAAGAAATATGAAGAAATGAAGTAATTGATAATGTAGAACTCAAGAAAGCAGAGCAAGACTTCCAATTGCAGACAACAAATGAAAATAAAAAAAAAAAAAAGAAAAACATTTATTATTTCTTCATTGAGTATGTATGCTTCCTTATAACCTAATCCATAACCTCTCATTTTTTTCTGTTATACATACTTTTAATCAAAATGCTTTCCCTAAATTTATTTTTTTCAGCAGAGTTACGAATCAGGACACCCACCTAAGTTGGATCTTCTGTTTTGACAGTGATTTTTCTAAATTTCTTTTTTCACCACAGCCTTAATTTTTTTTTTTTTGAAAATTTATGGTTTTCCTCATACCCACTTTCTTTCCACAATCAAACTGATTTTGGTCAAATTTTTTTTTTTGGCATTGCACACTTTAAGACAATGGGAGGAGACTTTTCAGTTTGAAAAAAAAAAAAAAAATTCCAGAAGAAAAGGTGTATGAATTAAGAGATTTAGTTGTTTTTAGTACACCCTACAACCCACCGATACCTTCCTCATTTCTTCTCCACCCAAGCTTAGCGCCAAGCGAAATTACATGTAAGAAAAAGCATTTAAGAACAGAAAAGTCTGTTATTAAAAGAAAAAAACGTTTGAAAATTAATAATTTTTTTTCAACGCCCTTGTTTGTTTCTGTTTATCAATTCAAAATATTGGAGAGCCTGAAAAGATCATTGCTGGGATTTATCCAGTGATTTAAAAAAAAAAAAAGGGTATGTAAAAGAATTTATTTTAATAACATTCTTTTCTGTTAGCAAAAGTCTTTCCTTACACATGCAAACTTGCTTGGTGCAGGGTGGAAGAGGGCTGCAATAAAAATTTAAATTACAAATTATTTTGTTGCTTAAATCCCAGAAATGGATCACCATACTATAAAATGTCTATGGGTACAAAAATATTGAAAAACATCAATACATATCAGAATGGCAAAGAAATGAGGAAGATGCCAAAAAGTTTGTACGATGTGCTAGAAACAGCTATATCGCCCTTAAAACTACACACCTTTTTTTAATCACTGTGGATAAATCCCAGCAATGGCCTTCTCAGGCTCTCCAATATTTCAAAATTATAAGCAGAAAACAAATGGAGGGAAGGATTGAAAAAAATTAAATTTTCAAAATTTTTGTTTTTCATTAAACTTTTTTATTTTTGGTAAATATACTTTTTCTCACACACACACATGGTGTCAAGGTGAAACAAGTAAGGTACCAGGTAGTCGTAGGGTGTGCTAGAAACAAATGCTAAATCTTCCTTAAACCACTTTTTACCAAAAAGGCTTCTTCCTTTGTTTTTAAGTGTGTAGTGCAAAAAAGATTGGTCAAAACCTGTTTGGATAGAAGTAGTGAAGGGGTGATGGAAAAAGCATAAATTTTCAAAATTTTTTTTCATAAAAAGCACATCATTTTAAAGGCTATAGTGATTTTTAAAATATGATAATAATAATAATCTCCTCATCAAAATGGAGAAATCCAAATTTTGTGGGTGTCCTGATTTGAAATTCAGCCTTTTTTCATAGTACATTCTTTAACTAAAAACTTTCTATCAGAGAGGGAATCAAAAAAAAAAAAGTTTCGGATAAATGAAAAGTAAATGAACAATATGCCAATCAAAAAGCATCTAGTTGACTTTGTTTCATCAATGGTCTTTGGAGTAAGAGAAACTACCATGCATTTTGCATCAAACGACGAAAGAGACGTGGTACAGATCTTTTACATTTCCCTACAATGTCTGTCTTAGTGGGCTTAATGGTTTGATTGTTACAAAGAACTCAACAGAGAACAGTATGTCATTGCAACAATAGCAGCAGAGATGGGTTTCATGAGCAAAACAAGACGAAGAAATCAAAGAGTTGCTGACAGTGGAAGGAAAGGAGTAATGGTGGTAAGTGTTGATCTTGCTGGTCGACAGCAGCGACGGAGGCAGTGGTAATGGGACATAGGAGAGAGAGAAAACAGACAAAACTAACATTGAATTTAAAGAGCTTTGAAATGATTTTAAAGCTGCTCATTTTGTTTTCCAATTCTGCATGTATAAAAATGAACAGACCTAGACTACTTGTGTACATCTTTTGCTGTATTTTCAGATTATCATAAGCAATTTAGTTGATTGCAAGGTATAAAAGATGCTGACAGGTATTTACGTATGTATGCATGCATGCATATGTATATGTGTGTTTCTGTATGCCTATTAATGAAGTATGAGAAAGTAACTCAATGAAAATTTGAAAAATCAGATGATAGAAAGGTAGACAGACAGGTAAATGATATTTTTTTCTTTCTTTTTTTTTTTTTTGTGAGTGTGTAAGAGTTTACTTTTTCTTTTTTCCTTTTTTACAATGATCTGACCGCACCATGCTTTTGAATGCATGTTGCTTGTGAGCTTTGTCCTGCAACTGGCAATTCAAATCAAATACATCTGCTGGCAATGGAAATTTTTTCAATAAGTTTTTTCGTAAGTGAAGCTTTTTCAAATAAGCTCCACTTTCAAGACTGATGCCAAGGTTTTTTGCTGCACTGGTAAAAAGTCTTGCTTCAGTAGTTTCATCATTGGAGATGTCCTCCTCACTGCCAACTTGGTTTGAAAATGTAACGCTATTTCTCAAACAATGTTTGGTTTTCATAATGTCCCTTTCATTTCTCCTCGATTTTTTCTGGATCACTAAACGTTGCGACATACATTTTTTGGATGTTTTTCTGTCATGCTGAGATGTCATGTGTTGCTGTGCAGCAGTTTTCAGAATAGATTGACTCTTCAACCTTTGGTTTATGTTTTCTAGTTTAGACGTAATGTAGCTAATCCCTTTTATCACAGAATTTGATCGACTGGACGCTTCTCCCGCTTTGCCTTTCAACAGTTCTTGGTCAGTTTTGCAAATAATTCGTACAAAAGCAGCCAAAGAAAGAAACATTTTCTCCATTTCCTTCATAATATTAAACAAACCTGACTCTTCTGAATTATCAGAAAGGCTTGAAACTTCAGTGTCATCAGAGCTTTTTATTCCTTTATCACTTGAAACAGTACTACTGGTGGTAGTTCTAGAACTACTGCTGACAGTACTACTACTGGCACTGTCATCACTGACACTATTTAATTCATCACTCTCAGAATTTTCCCCTGAATGCTTTTCAATCACTGACATTATGCTTGCAAGATCATTATGCCTGATTTTAAATTTCTTGGCTTTCTGGTTAGAATTCTGCAGATTTTCTCTGAGCAACTGAAAGAGTTGACTCTCAAGTAGATTTCTCTTTTCCTCACTGACATCATCAAAGAGACTGACAATTCTTTTAATTTCAGAGATCAAATTGGTTTTATGTTTTCTACTAGTTTCTTCACCTGCTTCTGCAGGTGAAGCCTTTTCTTCCATTTCTCCACCTGTAGAACCATTCTGGGTCTTTTCAACGTCTCTGACTCCTTCTGTGTCTTTTGAAACAGCAGCTAAGCCCATAGCCTCCTCACTAACCTTTGTAGGACCCTGGAAATTGTCAGGTAGACCATTTTGGATCACGGCTGTGGCAATATCTGGTGTCAGAATATGACCATTTTCATTTGCGGAAGTAATATCGTCTAAAAGGTCATCAGAAATCATATTCTCAAGATCCCTTGGACTGTGATTAACTATTTTATGATTAAGAATTTCATAAACCATTTTCCGTCGGAAATAGGGCATATCTTCTTGAGTAAAATCCATTTTGTCTCCTCGGCTGATGTACTCGGCATAAATACAACTGAAGACACCACAATCAGACATGTTTTCTTGAAGTGGTATATTCTTCATATTCACTTTCACCCAACAGTTGGTGTCCATTTCAATATTCTTTTTGGTTTTCATTTCTTCTCTCAAATAATTAAGAATTGCATCCATAGCATCATCCCTGTCTTGTAAATAACTGTCATAATAGCAGATACTAGACTGAAGGAAATCAACAGCTATGAGAGTCCAATGATTTTCACTCTCCAAATGAATTGGTATCAGCATTAAATCATGATCAAATATGTCTACATTTTTGGTCCACCGCCTTACACCATTATAGCCTCGTTTCATAACCATGGGAAAGAAGAATGTGCTTGGAATGTAGACTGAAGGATAGCCATCTATTTTACTTCTTTGAACAATAATATTCATGTAAAAATTGATGATTTCATCATTGAGCCAGTTGGCCCCAACTAAAGTAGCCATATCACATCGCTTTATATTTATGCGGAAACCTTGAGTCAGTACTTCTTCGGGAGGAACAGGTTGCAAAGCCCTTTCAACCTCTAAAATACCTTCTTTACCAAAGCTTGCAGGGTAATAATATTTTACTTTAGAAGCACCAAACGAAGAACCGTTTGGTTGAGACTGAGTGTGATTTAAGTCAGTGTATTGCTGTAGATGACATGGTTGGGAAGATTGGTTGGGATCAGTTTGGTTATTTGAGATATGAGTCTGGGATTTGACATCAACATTATAGGTATTGTATATTTGAGTTTGATCACCAAAATGCCGTACAGAACCATCTTGCACCTGAATGTGATTCTCAGTAAATTGAGACTGTTGCTTTTCTTGTTCTGAATGATAATGTTGAAGCGAAGGATGAGAAATACCTGGGTTGTTGTGTCCTGATAGTGTACTGTCAAGAACACCACCAATAATTGACAAATTAGAAGTGTTCGCAAGACCAGCATGTTTATTTTTCTGTAGCACTTGATGGGAATGTGGCTGCTGTTCTTGAAAGTTGTTACCATGAGGCCATGGATGCAGTACAATTGATGTTGTGTCTCCATCATGTTGTTTCCAGGCACTACCATAGTCTTCTTGAGTCACTTCTCGACATCGCTCGTCATTAATCATTTCCCAATTTCCACTGCCAATAAAAAATTGGGCTTGAAAAGTACACATAAGATTTTTTAATGTTTGCATGTCTTTTTTTTTTCAACATAAAGTTATGCATAAGTTCTCATTTTGAAATTTACTCAAATATATTATAGAAAAAAAAAAAACTAAGAAAGACCATTGATGAAGACAGATGTCTTTAATTAGATTTGCAACAGAAATATTAATTTTTAACTATTTAGCCAAAATTCACCAAAGTAGATACCCTGTAAGAAAGTTTTAAAAACCCTAAGTACTAAAAGGTAGGCTTTGTAGACGTAACAAAAAAAAAAAAGATTAGGAAATATTTAAAAAATACAGAAATTGCTTTACTGATGAAAAAAAGAATGTGATATCTTAAAAATATATATATATATATATATATATATATATATATACATACATACATATATATATATCTACATATATACATACATACATATATATATCTCTACAAGAAAATATCGGGTCATCCCATGAATAATGTAGTTTTTTCAATTCCATGAACTAAAAGTCGGAGGGGGACAGGATAAACTACCTGCATCAACTTGCTATAAAAGCAGGTAGTAATTTTACCTTGTCCTTATTCTTAGTGCAAGTTTTGAAGAGTGCAATTCAATTTTAACACTAATTTTTTCAAAAGCTATAATGGAAGTGACAAAGGAGTATATTTGGTATATTTTGCTTTACGAGTTCAATAAAGGCAACAATGCAACGAAAACTGTGAGGAATATTAATGCAGTATATGGAGATTGGACAATAAGCATAAGCCAGTGTCAACGGTGGTTCCAGAAATTCTGAGCCAGAAACTACAGCCTTGAAGACAAGCCTTGTCCTGGAAGATCTGTAGAGCTCGACGAGGATGTCCTGCAAACTGTTGAGGAACTAGCAGAGAAGCTTAGATTTGGTCATTCAACCATTTATCAACACCTGCATGCCATCGGAAAAGTCAGTAAATTGAGTCAATGGGTTCTTCACAAACTTTCCTAGGCTAATCATGTACAAAGAATGAATGTGTGCTCTTCTGTGCTATCATATCTCACAAATGAACCTTTTTTGGACCGAATAGTGACTGATGATGAAAAATGGGTTCTCTATAAAAATGTCAAGCACCAAAGAGACTGGGTAGGGAAAGGAGAAACAGGGGCACACCAGGCTAAAGAAGATCTTCACCTATGTAAGGTGTTGTTATCTGTTTGGTGGGATATATAAGGTTTAGTCCACTTTGAGCTTTTTAACCAAAACCAAACGATAACAAAGGAGTCTACTTCAAGCAACTTGAGCAGTTTAAGTCAACAGTAGAAGAAAAAAATGATTATCTTTGGTTTCAAGATGAAAGGTATTCTTCCATCAGGTTAATGCTCGGCTACACATAGCGAAGATGACATTCCAAAAGCTAGAGCAGTTTGAATGGGAAACGATGCCCCAACTACCATATTCACTGGACATTGCCCCACCTAATTATTTATTCCTCAAGTCATCAAAATCATTTGGACAGAAAAAAATATGAATTCTGTAGACGAGGTCAGAACAGTACTGGAGGAGTATTTTTCATCACAGACAAGCGAAGTTTGGAAGAAGGGCCTTGCAAGTCCACAAGATAGATGGAAGAACATTGTAGAAAATGAAGGAGAGTATATTTTAGATTAAAAAGGAACTTTGTTTATCTTAATTTTGAAACATAAAAGTATTAAAAAACCACTTTGTATATGGGATGACCCAATACATTGAAAACTGATCTAATGATAGTAAACAAACAAAAAAAAAAAAAAAGAACTATTTAGATAATTGACTATTTCATTTGTTAACCCCATTTTACTACCAGAGATCCTCTTAAATTTATTTTGCCATGGACTCCAGGCTTTGAAAAGATTCTTGACTCAGTAACAGGTCTGCCCTCTTGTGTTTCGTTTGCCAGCTCTGTCTGGCCCCGTGTCGGTGGCACGTAAAAGCACCATCCGTTCGTGTTCGTTGCCAGCCTCGGCTGGCCCCGTGCCGGTGACACGTAAAAGCACCATCTGTTCGTGGCCGTTGTGCCAGCTCTGTCTGGCGCCTGTGCAGGTGGCACGTAAAAAACACCCACTACACTCGCGGAGTGGTTGGCGTTAGGAAGGGCATCCAGCCGTAGAAACACTGCCAAATCTGACTGGGCCTAATGAAGCTTTCCGGCTTCACAGACCCCAGTTAAACCGTCCAACCCATGCTAGCATGGAAAACAGACGCTAAATGATGATGATATAACTGAGTGATAACACATTTTTTATGGCAGCTTCGTAAAACTTTAAACACCCACTGCCCTTCTCAAAGCAGCTTTTCAAAACCCAAGTTATTAAGCCTTAAAATGACCAGATACAGCTCTTAGGTATTTGCTTAACATAATATTTTTTCCATACATCACTAAAGCCAAGGGATTTCATTGTAAGGTAATCCAATGAGTAAAAGAGAACATTCACATAATTATTATGTGCAAGTTTTGCTTAGCTACTAAAATAAAGCAGCTCCAGTTATTTAATGGTCTCCTCTAAGAGATGAAGGATTAATATATTTAGATTCTTTGTTTAATACAAAGTGAAATTTTATAATGCTTGAATTGGAAGGTGAAATTATTTATAGAGGTCATAGTAAATCATATAGCAGAATTTTTTTTCCAAATTTTCTATCATACATGTATAGTCCAAATAGAGAAATATTGCTACTACCCAAGAAGGAGAAAAGAGGAACTGGGAATAAATCAACTAAATTCCTTTTTGCTCATTTTTCTATGCTGGCACAGATTGGAGAGATACTTATTTCAGGAGGTATTTTATGGCTCAACACTCTTCCCGTTGCCAACCCTTGCAGGTTTCTCAAGTAAGGGATTTTTTTCTTCTTTTATCCCACTAAACTTCTAAACTGTAGAGCTTCAGAATGTAATGTTCACTGAGAATATAAACAACATTGCTCAAATGAAGAAGCAGAGATAACTTCATGTGAATACGCACACACAAAGGTTTGACAAAATAAGTATGGATATATAATCAATTAGTTTTCTTATTAACAAGTAGTAAATAACATCAAGCTTCCTTGGTTAAGTACTGCATGATAGTTCTGGAGAAATGATTAGGAAAGGAGTTATTAATACCATAGGAGCTATGATAGTTTAGCATAACCTTTGTGTGCAGTAGTGTAAAGTAATTTTTACTGTATGATCTATTTTTATGAATTAATGAAATGTAAAGTTTAGTGAAGAATATTATCAAAACCAAGAATGATAAAACAAATATCTTAAAAAACATATCAGTAAAAATAACCTAATTTGAAGAATTTACTACAACCCACCACCATTATCATTAAAATGGTAAAATATTTTAGTTTTTTTGTAATATCAAGTCTCCAACTTGTTCCCTCCCCACACAAAAAAAAAACAAACTTAACACCAACTAGAAAACCTCACATTCACTTTATAAGCTATTCCAATGTCCTCTAGTCTACAGATGCTAAGGGGGGAAATGTCATATGGTTATTAGCTTTATCTGAGATTTCAGTAGACTAGCTAGGTTTACTTAAATAGGATGTAATCAAATTAGCTCTGGGCTATCACAAACATTTCTTTCTTTAACACCAGAAGCCAGAAATGATAAGTCAGTGTTGGTGGGTTAACCTGAATGGGATTTGAACCCAGAATGTGTAAGAATATAAAAGAGATGTAACTAAATATAGCATTCTTACCAACCCAATTCTGACATTGCTGAATCTTAAAAACTTTGACTGGAGCAGGCCTCTCCCTCAAAGTAAAAGGCAGACAGTATGATGCCTGTGTATGTACAGCGATGCTACATAGCAGTGAAACATGGGCTCTGGCTATAGAGGACTTGCAAAGGCTTGAAAGAAATGAAGCTAACATACACCACAGGATGGGTAATGTCACTGTGCACACACAACAGAGTGTAAAAGGCATCATATGTTGTGTGCAAGAGAGAAGACCATGCTGGTTTGGTCATGTGAAGCTTATGCATGAGGACAGCTGCATATAGAAGTGCAAAGCTCTAATTGTAGAGGGAATCTGTGGAAGGAGCAGACCCAGGAAGATGTGGGACTAAGTGCTCAGAAAGGAGCTGGATGCTGAACCTGAGAAAATGACAAGGACCGGGAGTTGTGGCAATTTGCTGTACTTAAGATGCACCAAGCTAATTAAAACTGTTATCATCCATACATATATATTTCTTTACTACCCACAAGGGGCTAAACACAGAGAGGACAAACAAGGACAGACAAAGGGATTAAGTCAATTACATCGACCCCAGTGCGTAACTGGTACTTAAATTTATCGACCCCGAAAGGATGAAAGGCAAAGTCAACCTCGGCAGAATTTGAACTCAGAACGTAACGGCAGACGAAATACGGCTAGGCATTTCGCCCGGCGTGCTAACGTTTCTGCCAGCTCGCCGCCTTCCATCCATACATATAAGCTTGTCCTTTGCAGGTGCCAGTGCTACATAGATGCAACCATGCTGGTGGTACGTAAAAAGCACCCAGCACACTCTGTAAAGTGGTTGGCGTTAGGAAGGGCATCCAGCCGTAGAAAATATACCACAACAGACAACTGAAATTTAGACAGCTCCTCGTCAAACTGCCTAGCCCATGCCAGCGTGGAAAACGGACGTATGATGATGATGATGAAAACAAATCAAAAGTCAAATTTGATATAATGCCAGGGAAATTCCATGAAAATCGAAAAGATTCATGTAAAAAATGGATGCAGTTAGTTTGATAAATTACTGAGATTGAATGATGGATGAAAGAATCGGGAGAGTCTCAAAGAGCCTTGACATATTTAGTTACATCTCTTTTATATTCTTACACATTCTGGGTTCAAATCCCATTCAGGTCAACCTTGTCTGTCATTGATAAAAAAAATATTAATTTGTGGCTTTGTGCCTATGCTGGGAATCATTACGAAAATCATAGAACACAATATATAGCCAAACTTCTTTTGCAGTGAGTTGTTTCATTTCATATCAGCTCTGACTGAGCTGACTTTTGATTGAAGGAATTCTTGCCGTGATAATCCCATCTAAAACAAGATTGTCCTTTTACAAGGCAGTAAGAGTACAATTTGTGGGTATTTGCGTGCTATTTCTAGCAAACTGAGCAACCATGGAGAGGCTTTTGTGTAATCAATAAACTGCCATCTGGCATGTTAGAAAATGTAGAATATTAGAGTAAACTTAACTCCATTCTGTGGTCTGAGTTTAAGTGCCACTGAGGTACTTATAGCCTTTCATCCATTTAGGGTCCTTAAAATAGGTACATAAATCTCTGGCATTAAGGAATCCTTGCATTCCTGAAAATCTTGCCATAATTTTGTAATGTGAAATCATTCTTTCACTAACTTCCATATTACATGGAAATCAATGGGAAATATGTTTCACAATGTGCAATTCCATAGTAAGCCTTGATTTTCAGGATCACAGTGTTTCCATAACATGAGGGATGCTGGGTTCAACAAATTCCTACAAATATATGGATTTGGAACAATGTTACAACCCCCATCCCTGCAAAAAAAAAAACCCTTTCCATTGATCATGTTTCTAGTAAAAGAAATATCCAATTATGTGTTTCTAATACTTTTCAAAATTACAATATTTTATCTAATAAAGCTTATCTAATCGTTTCGTTAATTTTGGTCTAATGTTTGAAACCCATTTTAACATTGGGCTCTTATATGACACAATGACATAATTTCTGTAGGGCAAAAAAAAACTTGAATATAAAACTCAGGGTGGCAAATTATGCTAATAGAGGCAATAGGAACATTTTGTGGTGACTGTCTGCATCAGAGTTCAAATCCTGTAATGGTTAACTTTGACTTTCTTTCTTCTAGGGGCAATTAAAATGTAGCAATCCAAGGTGGTAGGTTGGTAGAACTGTTAGAAAGTTGGCAAAGTGCCTTGTAGTATGTGTTCTAACAGCAATGCTTGCACCAACACTGGTCCCTATCTGTACTAGCCTAGGTCAGTAACCTTTCCCCAGGAAAAACGTCAGTGGTGAGAAAAGGGGAGACTTGCATGCATGGGCAACTACTAATCCTCTTCAATAAATCTTGTCCAGGCCTGCACATATGTGCAGATGCTTGGTTACTATTGACTGTCATTGGCCCTACTAATTCACACAAGCAGATTACTATGTAAAGAGCAAAGAAAGTAGAGAGGAAAACATTAAAGACTAAATAATACTGTAACTTATAATCTTATATTCTATGAATGAGATTTTTTTTTTAATAACTCACTAAGTAACAAATCATTTATAACCTCCTAGAAATATTTTAGATGTTTAATGTGTAAAGGATACAATACCACAGACAAATCAAGAATAATCCTTTTTTTAAACTTACAAGATTTTACTTTTGATCTTTCCAATTCTTACCAATGTAATAATTGCAACTTTTAACTGACTGTGATGTTATTACCCCAACTCAACCCCTGCCTTCCAATTATAAAAGATGAATATCTCCAAGAGTTATAGGTACCCATTAAGCCAGAGTTTAGTTGTGCAATTTGGATTATTCTCCTTCTTAATTAAACAAAACGTAACATTTTCAGAAATGTTGGTACTTATTCCCACAGCTATGTAGACTAAGCAATTAAAGACAATGAAATATTAATTGAAGACTGATGGTAAGAGCTTAGTTCTCCAATAAAGCAGAGTTCTTAGCCTTTGTTAAGGACTATTTGGTGATACTTGGTTCAAGTATTAGTAAGGGTTGATTGAAATGAATGCGATATGTGTACAAGTTGGTAAATTTGAAAGAGCAGAATTTATCACAGTAACAGTAAAAAGAAAATGTTGAAGATATTTGGTAATTTAGATGCAGCTTAGATTTACTAATGAGGAAAAGTTTCAGTGCAGATGATCATGTTACTAATCCAAGTTATTCAACTATTGTGATTGTTAAGGATGTTAAAGCAATTATTTTTATAAAAATACAAATTAAAAATTTATTGTAAAGTTAGCTTCAGATTTTGTAGCTTTTCAGACTACCAAAATCATGAGCAATGCCAGTCAGTGATAGCGTAAAAGTAGTTATCAACTATAATAACCAACTTGCTTTAACATTACTAATGGTGAACAGATTAAATTGAAAACCATTTCAGATACTCAGTTACCATATTAACCAGCTGAGTATATGAAGACATGTTGGCAGATTCACTCTGGATAAATGACTTATGAGAACTAAAGATAAATAAGAATGAAAATATATGTTGAACACTATGGATTCTAACATGCTCACAATGTACTCAACTTCAAATAATTATCAGGATTTGTTAATTAGGTCTTGAATTTAAATGTAAGGGGAAAATCATGTAAATGTTATGTTTAAACATTTGAAAAAGAGTACTATTAACAAAATTCAAGTGGTTACAATTAGAATTTATTCAAGTTAGTTTGTAGACTCTAGACAACTTACCAATGCAACCCTGGAACAAGCAGTTCATTAAAATAATTATTTCAGTGGCAAGACTTCAACTTAAGCATTTTTAGAATAGGGATGCATCTTGAGTGTATGACAATCTTACAATTACATAATTCTTATCAAAAAAATTATTTAAACCTTGGGATTTGTAATGAGAGCTGCTTGCTACAATATTAACAAACAAGAAACAGAAATAAAGAACTTGAAAAAAAATCATACAAGTAATATGAATTCTAATTGTGGAAATCTTAAGATCAATAACAGAGAACTGGAACTGATATTCCAATCCCAAATGCCAACCCTACATCAAACTTTTTGTTTTTTTAATGTGAGCAGGTACTAAACAACAAGAGTGCCATAAAAACAAATGAACATTTGTCCTTCCTTGTCAGAGCAGAAATTTATCTTGGATCCACCCCCACCCCCCAATTCCAGCAGATGTTGATGACACAGATTTAACTTAAGTTCTTCAAAAATTTATCTGTTAGAATACTATAATGTAGAATAAATAAAATAACAATAAAATTCCATATTCAACCCAACAAACAAATATTTGCAAAAATCCAATATATCAAACAGGAATTTGTTTGAGTAAGAATCTTTGATAAGTTTTAATCTTATATGTTCTCAATGTAAATGTTTAACTTGCAGATTTACAAGTGTTACAGGCCTCAAAATTATAAATTGTTGCTCAATATATGTGAGGGGAAGGGTTGGGGGTTTGGTCATTGGAGAAAGTGGAAATTATTTTTCTAGCAATTTCAATATAAGATCAGTCACCAAACACTAAAAAAAAAAATAATAAAGAGAGAGATTCTTATTCCTACGATAAGTGTATATATGTGTGTACACAGCCACATAGAGACATAAACTGAAGTATCTAGCACTTATATTTTCACATAGAAAACAAACTGTACATGTATGAATTCAAAGAAAAAGCAACCATAATAGTTTTCTAAACCTTAAAGGAGCAGAATCAAAACAGAGAAAAATCTATCTTGTTAATAGGGATAGGAAAGAAAAAAAAAAACACTTTTAAATAAAAGGTAGACTTAATATTCCAGCACCTTAACTTCACAGTCTTTGAACATCTCCAGATGAAAAAGATATAAACTAAAATTAATTTTTATGACTCCGTAAATAGTTTAAAAAATTAGAAAGTAGTATAGATCAAAATTTCATCCTTGCTCAAATGTACAGTAAACAATAACACGTTTTTCTGGAACTAACAGCTGTAGCCTAAAGAAAATTTTTTTTTTAATTTAACAAACAGAAAAAGAAAACTTTCATCAACAAGTGGCCTAGTGGTTGGGGTGTTGCACTTACAAAAGATCAGAGGTTCAATTCCTTGACCAAGTGGTACATTGTGTTCTTTAGCTAAACAATTCATCTCACAATGCACTGCAATCTCTGACATTTGACATGTAGCACACCAAGCATCTATACTGGCAATGTTGATTTAATGGAGGAAGTGAGCTATTGTCCAACAAAAAATTACAGAACTGTCTTTTTTGCACTTGAGAGACTACTATTTAAATATATAAATATCAACAAATTAAAGTTCAATTAAAGAAACAAACTATGAACACATACAAACAGACTGTAGAATATTACCACCTATCTCTTGTTTACAGAATGATTTACAATCATAATAGTTATATTGAGCCTAGAGACAAAGTAGGTGTGAGGTTAAGGTGCTGGGGACTTTTGATTAGAATGTCAGCAATTCAAATTCTGTTACAAGCTATTGAAATTACTCCAAATTGTACAATATACAAAATTTGCAAATATTAACTCATTAACACTAACATGAAAAATTCTTGAGCCATTAAAAGTGCTGCAATTAGCTATGAAGTTTTAGAGATTGAATATTTTCCCTTAGATTTAAAAACATTCCCAAAACAGAACTTCACTTAAACTATATTATTAAAAAAATTTTTTTTACCTGACAGATAAATATTAACTATTATTTTAAGAATATATATTAGAACAAGAAAAAAAATACACCCCCTACCACCACCAGAAATAATTAAGGAAAAAAGGGTATCTAAGCAAATTTTGGCTTAGCACTCATAATCAATGAGAAATAACCAATGCATAACTATATATTTAATAAAAAAAAAAACATGTAATTCATATTTACAAGTATAAAACGTCAAAGAGTAAATTTTTTTTTAAAACGTTAAAAATGCAATTGATAATTTTAGTGTTATGCTTCAGTTAAGCTGTCAAAACATCTTTTTAAATAAAATAAAAATAATAGTAATAGCAATCCAGATTAAAACATTACCTAAACTTACCTATGTTTTTCTCACATTAAATGCATTTTTGGTGTCAATTTGTACAATACAAAACATTCTACCAAAACTATATATATTTGCAAAAATTTCTGTAAAAGCTATGAATTTACCCATTCATCAGTACTCAGTGAAAACAAACTGTAAATATCTATCAATCAACCAATCAATATATGTTAACTGAATTCTGTTACAGAAAACTACAAGAGCACATCCATACAGTCTTATTGCGACAATTAAGCAAAACAACCTTGTCAAACTTTTTCACATTTAAAGCCAAAACAGAATTGAACTAGAGATGTAGAGAACCACAAGTTCAAATCCTACTATAGTAATTGCATTTCATCATTAAACAAAAATAGATCTAATGGGTAAGTCCAAAGTTATAACAGCTATAGTTAAGATCTATTGCTAATGACTGACTGTATTAACCAGTAGTCCAGCATAATTAAATTCAGTCATTGTGTTTGGAAAAGAAATTTATTTTCTGACAGCAAAAACATCAAGGGAATTATAACACTGCATACTCTCTGATTTAAAATAAAACATCAACAGTTCAAACCTGTTCAGATTGTAATAGAAAATACAAAACAGTCACTAATATTTTAACAATGGTTAAGGTAGCAAGCCAGCAGAAACGTTAGCATGTTGGGCAAAATGCTTAGCAGGGTTTCGTCCATCGTTACGTTCTGAGTTTATATTCCACTGAGGTTAGCTTTGCTTTTCATCCTTTTGGAATTAATAAAATGAGTACAAGTCGGTCACTGGGATTGATGTAATCAACTTAGCCTCTCCCTGAAATAGCTAAACCAAAAACAGTTGTTTCTAAGTGACTCTAGTATAAATTAACCACAAATAATTTTCTGCTTAGTACCAAGTCTTTTTGATTATCATTTTAAGAAATAATTCAAGAGATTTGATCCTCATCATTTTACTGGAATTAATTTTATAAATTCTCCTTCTTCAGAAGGATGACAGGGAGTTGAAAAATTTTCCTTAAAGAAAATATGAAGCAACAATTTCCACATCTTGATAAAACAGCTATAATAAAGCTATTCTTTTAATCATCTCTATGGACATCTAACACCATCTATACCACAGATGCACATTAGCATCTCTTATTTATAGTTAAGAAATCTCAGTGGCACATATATGCATTGCTTAAAGATAGCCCTAAAATACCAAAGACACTTATATGCACCCTACTCACTACATTGTAAAATCCCAGAGAAGCTGATATGTGTCATTTAACCATCCATATGGGACTTCATAGCTACAGATAAGAGATGCTTATATGCCTCTCTGATATGAATGCATTTTATTTTTTTATTGTGTTGGGATAAGACTAATTTTGTAAGGGAGTGGGATATATTACTGGTATAAATGTTGAGACAGACAGGGTTTGAGCTTAAAACAGCTAGACTTAAAGCAACTAAACCAATTTATAACAACTACACCAAATATGTTGTCTTATGTAATAGCAGTGAGACTAAGAATGGTGATGAAAGTGTTATGAATTATAATATCTTAACATTAATTCCTTCCTACAATAGTAAATAATAGATAAAAATATAGATATCTTATTTTGTATTGAGTATGAAAATGCAGCAGTGTCGAATGACGATAGATGGATACTGTCTTTACTTAATATAAAACAATTGAATCAAAACAATAAGCATTCATTCAATTTTCAAAATTCTACCTTTTGATCTATTTTTTTGTTGCAGGATTAATTGATTTTTTTTTTTTATTGTTATCAATACTAAGGGTGTCGAGAACCATAAACACAGCTATTGGATTCTTCTAGAAAAATTATTTCTTTGGATTCAACACAAGCTCTACTGCTTTGCAGAGGAAAAACAGGAGGCCTAATAAACTAAATCAGCACTAAAATGTAATCTTACCTAGTTTGAGACTAAAGGTCAATACAAGATAAACAAATTGTTAAAATATGGAGGCAGAAATACTAACACTGAGGATCAACTAAGTCAATAAAATCAATGGAGCTGAATTTGAATGAAACTTAGAAATTAGTTTCAGCAAACAAATTTACTTCAAAAATTAAGAGAAAGTTCTACTGATAAAAAAAAAAAAAACTGACTGCCAAAAACAATCTAATAAAACATGGAAATGCTAAAAATATTGGAGAATTAAATGTTGTCACACGAAAAGAGTCAAATGGGGGGAAAAAATGTACTAGTCTGATCTTAGCAACAGTTCATGAAAATGAAATGTGTCCAATTAAAAAAAAATGTGTATTCCTAAATGTAATAGCACCTGCAGTAAAAAGTTAGCTCTGACCTGAAGTGGATGTTGGACTGACCTTTAACCAAGGATATAGACAGAACAACAGCAACCCCATCTTGCTGGCAAACCACCTTATACACAAGACTATATATCTAGGTACAGAAGAGGTGATGCTCTGAAGTATATTAATATAGAATGAGATGAACTTATCAAATGTATACTAACAGAGAAAAGCAGACAATGAATTAGTAGAGATAAATGTCAAGTGATTAATACCTATTAGTAATAAATTTCAGCCCTTAGTGTCTCACCAAAGTCAATTTAGTCCTTCATTGCTCATGGTTTAATGAAATAAGTACAGGCAGTCCAGCTAAAATAAATACTATCTTGATTGGAATCTTACCTTTCCTTTGGACAAGAAAAGACGAGCCTTCAAATAGCTCTCTGATACAAATAGAAAGAAATAAGCCTAAAAATAAAGAGTATTACACTCAAAACCTATCAAACTTTGGATGCTAAACATGGCAAAAGAGATTATACAATTTTGCTAGGTTTTAAATTTTATACCTGAGCACTAACTAAACAACAAACAATTATTCAACTAAGTACTCTAGCATTTTAAAAAAATTAATTTTATTTTTATCAACATAGGTGCAGGAGTGGCTGTGTGGTAAGTAGCTTGCTAACCAACCACATGGTTCCAGGTTCAGTCCCACTGCGTGGCATCTTGGGCAAGTGTCTTCTGCTATAGCACCGGGCTGACCAATGCCTTGTGAGTGGATTTGGTAGACGGAAACTGAAAGAAGCCTGTCGTATATATGTATATATATATGTATGTGTGTGTGTCTGTGTTTGTCCCCCTAGCATTGCTTGACAACCGATGCTGGTGTGTTTACGTCCCCGTCACTTAGCGGTTCGGCAAAAAGAGACCGATAGAATAAGTACTGGGCTTACAAAGAATAAGTCCCGGGGTTGATTTACTCGACTAAAGGCGGTGCTCCAGCATGGCGGCAGTCAAATGACAAACAAGTAAAAGAGTATATCTAATTAATTCAGATAAAGCTTTAATAATTCTCTTGTATAATGTGATTAAAAAATTTAAGTTGTAATAATGCTATTGATATGAATTCTTTTTAAACTAATTTTTGTTTGTTTTGTTTTCAATCATTAATTTCTTGGTAAGATCTCCAAAAACCTAAGCATCAAGCAATCAGTTTACATTATACACAAATAGGTAAAGATATGACAACCATAAAACCCATGTTCTCAGCCGCAGTATATATCATCCTTCTTTAACATTCGTATTTCATGCTGGCAGAGATTGGATGGTTTGATAGGACCAAACAAGCAAGAGGACTGTGTCAAGCTCCACTATGTACTTTGACATGGTTTCTATAGCTGGATGCCTTTCCCAGTGCCAACCATTTTATGGAGTGTACTGGGTGCTTTATTTTTATGGCACTGGTACACATGAGATCACCAACTCACAAGATCATTTGACAGAATAATAGTGCAGTACTGAGGAGGGTAGCTTTGTGTTGAGAGGCTAAAGTATGATAGACAGACAGGAACAGGTGTCTTGCAAAAGATATATAGCTACCTTAGCAAAAAGGAGAAAGAATGAACAAGGTGAGGTGTGAGGGCCCAAAGTAAAAATAGGAACGGAGAATTGTGAAAATAGAGAGACAGAGATGAAGGTAAAGGTGAATGCAGTCAATGGTGAACATGGTTAGAGGTATGGTTAATGGTTAATGTCAGTTTAGGGTAAAGGAAAATAGGAGTGGGTGGCAAGTAAGAGTATAATAAAACCATAGACAGATGCAAAATAGAGAATTGATTAAAAATGAAGGGGAAACAGAGATGCAAGCCAGAAGGACATAGTGGTGGATATAATGACAGGAAAATATGTGTGGGGAGGGTTCAATGGAATACAACAATGTTGGGGAGCGCAGGATGAGTGACAAAAGAAGTGGTTCCAAGAAGAGGGTAGCACAAAAGGGATGAAGTATGTGCAGTTCCATTCATAAAATTGCAGCAGTTGAAGAAATAATATCTCATTAAAAAGGTGGAGGGATGAAGGTTATAAAAATGAGTTGTGTGGAAGGCTTCACAGGTACAGATTGGGCGCAGGGACATAGACATTATCAATATGTTAAGAAGAAAGGGTTTTCTCAAGCACAACTAACTGCCAATCATCTTGGTCCTTTGACAACGTTGCAGTGGCTCAACAACCTGAGGTCAGTTTTCATGTCTTTTCTCATGGATCTCCTCCTTCCACAAGTTTTATCCATATTTAGTGATTGACACTTTATACAACTATCCTCATCCATATACAGCACATAACCATACCAGCACACTATAGCTGATGCCTCTTATGCCCAATTTTTCTTTAAATACATTTACACTTTGTCATATATGCACACTAACAATGCACGTCTAGTAGAGAATGTTAGCTTCCACAAAGTCTACTTTCTATTAATCTTCCTGTGAATCCACTGGACCTCTAATGTGTTCATAGTTTGCACTGTGTACACCAGATGGGATTTCTCCATACTGAACAAGGCCATTTTCCTAAAGGGATTAGTGTACTGCTCTCTTGCTTACTAAGACTTTGCTAAGTTAATTTTAAGGCCCTTTGATTCCAAGTTTTACTTGCACATTTGAAATTTTTCTAATTCTACTAGATTCAGCTGTATGAACATGAGTATCAGCAGAAAGGATTTCTGACAGGCAACGAGTTCTCATGGCTTAAAAGACTGACAAACAGAAGGAGGTGTAGACCTGATGAACTATCTGCACACCAAATTCATCACTGAGCACACTACTGTTACCTCACTAGCAGCACTCCTGTGCATGACTTGGACAGCTCACACCAGCCAATTCATCTACTATTAGCTTCTGCAGCAGATCAAGGAACAAAGGATCATTAAAATACTTAGACCAATCTAATCAACTTAAGATCACAATTGCCAGTTACTAAATTATTTCATTATCAGCATTGTTTTAATGTTCATTTTTCTTTCTTTGCATGGAGGAAACAGAATTCATGAAGGCAAATTTACTACAGCAAGATGTCCTTTCTGTCACCAACTCTCACTTGTTCCCAAGAAAAGTAATATTTTTCTATTGCCAAACACTTTCACAGAAGATTGGAAATGACTGACACACTACATGTAAGATAGTGATATTTGATTACAACTATTGCATAATGTCAAGACAAATAGACACAAACACATGCACACACATATAAGACAAGCTTCTTTCAGTTTCTGTCTACTAGATTCCCTAATAAAGCTTTGGTCAGCCAGGGGTTACAATAGATAATAAACGCCCAAATAGCCACACAGTGCAACAGAACCTGTAACAAAGCAATTGGGAAGCAAACTTAGCTACACAGCCTTCATCTAAGTACATAACAGTTCAGTAATTTTAAAAAATAACACCTTCCTACTAACAGAGTAAAATATCTTGACTGGAAAAACTATGGTTAACATCCTATTAGACAATAAAATATATTTACATTTGGCCAGAAAAAAAACCCCAGCTCTCCATCCAACCAAAATTAGTGTGCATGTGTGTGTAGATAACTGAGCAGTTTGTTCAAGTACATCTATTTATTATGCCAATAAGATTACGTGAAAATATTCAGGCACTGTAAGTAGATTTTTTTAAATACTACACACACACACACACATTCTTCAGAACCAGCTGAAAACCCCCAACCCACAATTATAGCTGTAGTAGTTATTAACTGCTACTTAAGTATTTTGTGCACGTCTAGATACATTCTCAAAAGATAAGAACTGCAATGCAATATCTATACTGTATGCATTTCATCTCTTTATGTTCTGAGTTCAAATTCCACCGAGGTCGACTTTGCCTTTCATTCTTTCAGGTTCAATAACGTAAGTACCAGTTGCGTACTGGGGTCGATCTAATCGACTGGCCCTTCCCCAGAAATTTTGGGCCTTGTGCCTGGAGTAGAAAAGAATATCTATACTGTATGAAATGTGTGCATTAATGTAAGTCTTCAATAGTTGCATGCTGAATGAACCAGCAAAGACATTGCTTTCTCAACAATACCAGAAAAATTTAAAAGCTTTAACCTTAAGATAATGCAAAGTTGGTTTAAGATAATAGCTGATGAGATAGACAGTTAATAGTAATATGTCAAGCAGAAATAGAATCTAGGATTTAGTAGCAAATATATGTACCATTTGTAAATATCTGCAACTGACCAAGTATTATTTTGCTAAAATTATATATAATTCACCAAAGTTCTAACCAACCAAAAGTTAAGGTACAAAACATTCAATCAAGCTAAAGGAATTAACCAAGAATTTTGAGGGGAAATATATAAGTCATAGGCAATATTATCCTAACTTATTTTCTGATTGCCTTAAACAAAAAGAAAAATTTGATCAGTCATTCTCCATCCAAGAAGCACAATGAATGTATCAAATGTGTGACTGGTCTGTCATAGGTGTGTAGCTTAAAAGAATAAAACTGTAAAACTGCTTTAGAGAGGAACATGTTAGATGCATGTAGATGAAGTAATATGTATCAGGTATGAAAAAGTGGCACTGATGAACAGAGCATGAGAACTGCAATGATGTCAAAATGATATTTGTGATAAGGGTGATGCTGCAACTTGGAAGTTACTGAATGATATCAACTGAGCAGACATAGTACTACTAAGAAGTGTAAAAAAAAAAAAGAAAAAAAGCATATTCTGTTAGAGAGATGGTGTAGTAGACAATAACGATAATGTACTTAATCTGAAAATCAGTCTATAAGATACTGAATAAAACTGAAGAATTTGAGATCTAAATCTCGTAACCTGAAACCAAGCATTAAATAAAATAAGATCTGAAGTGAAACTAACCATCTGAACCGATTTTGAGATATCAAAACAAAAACTTTCACACCAGAATCTTTAACATTAAAACAATATATTAATAAGTACTATAAAAATTTATGTAATGACGATTAGAAATATGAAACACAAAAGACGGGGAAATCAGTAACCCTTAGAATATCATAATCAAAGGAACATGTGATTAAATACATCTAAATTTATAAACATGATAAACTGGTAAAAGATCTTGCAGCTTAACTGAATGGCTTATAAAAAAAACAAACTGAGGTTCAATTCGTAGTTAGCTCACTTTTTGTTTCAATATATCTTCCTTGTGCCTGCGTCATTAACACATGAGATACTGTCTACTTTTATGTATAAACATTTCTAAAATGATAATATACATACTGTTAACTTGAGTCTCTTTGATATCATCTACTTCATGCTTCATCAATATTTTCATGTAAATTTACAAGCCTTTGCACACATTTCGAAAAGATTTTAACTACATATATGAATAATGCTTAGACTGTTACAGGAACAAATTAACAGAAGTTTAATTTGGGAAGCACTTGGGCATTAAACCAAGAGATGCAAATTCAATTCTCACTTAACCATTAATGTTTCCTCTTCTCTTTGTATACATAAATGATATAAGAAGCAAAAAAAAAAAAAAAAAAAACCAACAAAAATACCTATGCTGACAAGACAAAGTCCAGTGACTTTATGTTATGCATATTTTAGAAAAGACCAGTCATAAAGAACAAAGAAAAAAAAAAGTAATCAAGTAATGAGAAATAAATAACTTACTTGGGTAAATTCTGATTTGATACATTTTTCTTTTCTGCACCAAGTCTTTCATCACTCATTTGGGCCTCACTGTCTTCGTCGTCGTCATCCTCATCATCATCATCATCCTCTTCCTCCTCATCATCATCATCCTCTTCAGCATCATCAACCTCATCCTCATCCTCGTCATCATCATCAACTTCTGATAAATCTTCATCAGAAGAAGCTTCTTCAATGTTGTCGTAGGAATCTTCATCCTCCAAAACATGCTCGTGATGCTGCTTTGACTTTTTTATCTTGCCAACATTGCATTCCTGTTCTTTCTTAGACTTGGCCTTTTTCTTGCTCAGCAGTTGTCGATAACTCCACTTGTCAGGCATTGAAAACTTGCCCTTCTTGATTGAAATTACGTTTTGTCCATCAGCAGACACATCACTGTCTGACAATTCCACATCACTGTATATCTGCAGTGAATAATTTTCCTCAAGCTTCTTTCGTTGTTTTTTAGACAAAAGTTTTAAACGACTGCTGCTGACATTGAGTTTTGGTTTCATGGCTTCCTTTCGGCCCCCCTTGTGAGGAGTAATGACACGTTTACCAATATGAACCTTCTTTTTGTTGACTATGTGATTAGCACCTTTTTGCCGTTTCATTTTCTTCAATTTGCTGGGTGTGTGCAAATCATAAACACAAACCCCATCATCATAATTTACAGTCATTAATTTCTTTTTCTTTTTGCCTTTGCTTGCAGAATTTGAAGACCCATAGAATTCAGCATCTTCAGCCAGCTTCTTCCATCTTTGCATTTTAGAGCTAGGCTTTTCCAGATACTGTTTTTTCATCAGTTTGCTTCTCCGACTAGTTTTCTCTACATCTGAATCAGTTTCAACACTGCCATTGTTTTGAAATTTCCGCTTTTTCTTGGGAGGAAGCTCTATTTCGCCATCTCTCCCTTTGTACTGGCGAGATGGACATGTTAACTGCTTCAGTATCTTCTCTTTAAGATCATTTGAGGATTCAATTTTAAGACCACGCCAACTGGTTGCTTTTCCAGACACATCAACATCAGGAGTCTCACTTAAAATCTTCCTTTTTTTCTTTGCAAGCATTTTTGGTCCATTAACACTAAGTGATGAGCACTTATTTTTCTTGCCTGTTCCTTTGATTCCGTGAGGTGACATATCAACAAAAGCAAGCTATCAGCAAACAGCTGCATTCATATTACACACCACAGTTTAGAAACAATCTAACCTGCTGATATTTTCTGGCTTTGTTTCACGTTTCTTCTAATTATTATTGTTACAATTATTATCAATCTTCAGTCATACATGCTGAACTGTAGTAATAAGTTCATAAACCTGTTAATAAAAAAAAATATATGTATCAAATTTCGCTTTAAAATAAAGATTAAATTCATGAAAATAACGAAATAATTCATGAGAAAACATTTGATAAACCCAATATTGTTTGTGCGTTTTATGTGCTCTAAGATAAAAATAAGCAGAGAACTAGGATTTCAGTGGTAATTTGGTTTTTATTATCCACTGAAACCATTTCGTTCATGTTTTGTGCTAAATAATCTTTGACTAAACATGCGAATTCTCATCTATCACCTAAAATGGATAAAACGTACTATGCTGAACAGACCATATATAATTATGCAACTCCTCAGTATAAGTTTTCAAAGACCTCGTGTACAAAGGCGCCAAAATATTGTTCTTGCATATATTACAGTAAACAATCAAGTCCCAGGACAAGGTGATTGATATACACTGCAAAACATGAAAAGTTCAAGCATCCTTGTTTTCAATAACAAAGACCTCACGGCTCATGTTTTTTGGAGACGAGTGGGGTTTAGTGACCTAGCAAGATTCAAATGCAAAACGGGCCGTAATGCATTCAGTCCACCTCTTCTAGCTCATTGTATTCTGTTCAATATTTCCCATTAGAATTTGCACATGTAAATAGAAAAATATGCATAGGAAATTATCCAAATTCGAAAATTATGTGAATATTTTTCAATACGCTTAAATTCAACTTAGAAGGCAAAATCTGAGATTTTTCTTTTTTTAAGAATGCTCTACCCTGTAAACAATATTCCATAATAATAAACCAACTGGTTGCTGGCGTCGATCAAGTTGATATACACCGGTTTCTACAATACTTAATACTGTAATAATTTACTGTAAATAACTAAATGAAACAATTATTGTTCCCACTGTTTGATGAACTATATATTTACTGTTAGTTGTAGAGGTAAAACTGAAAGGAAAATTAAAATAGTTCAATTTTTGCTAACCATTTGTAGAACACAAAATATTAACCAGAAATTACATTAAAAGAAGTATGAAACATCTTTTTTCATATTTTTTAATGGTTTCGGATATTTGACCATGACCTTATTGGAGCACATTGCCCTCAATTTACTTGGTGCCAGAGAAACAAATTCGACAGATTAGACAAGGCCAGAAATAATTTTAATGACTCGATAGAAATTGAACTCGATGTACCAAACAAATGGTCAGGTAAAAATACCTACTCAAAACCTGTTGAATATTCCATCAATTTACCACACACACGAGAGAAATTAGAATAAGGGGAGAGGTAACAGGCCGGACAGCGAGGCTTCAGTCTATACAGTTGCTCTAGAGCCGGAACCTAACTCAGTATTCACCTATTTCCGATAGTTAGAGCAGGGGCATTGTAAATAAACTGTAACAAAGCAGATACACCGAAAAAAAAATTTTTTAATCATAACCCAATACCTTATCTATTGTCCCACACCGGCCCATTTTACAGGGGGAAAAAAGGAAAAGAAAAGACACTGCCCCTTTTCTGCTTTATTTCATAAAGGAAAATATGATGAAATCAAAGCGGAATTGCTTTCCAGTAACGATTCGAAACCGGCACGCGTGTTCGGTGTAATAGAGAAGCTAACGGTGTATCGGAGTGTTTGCAATACAATAGTACTTGCTTTATGCACAAGGCGGTGGAATTTACAATAAAGAGGATTAAACTAGGTAAGGTTCATGCATTTACCAAGGACGTAAATGATGTAAATGAATCGATTCACAAAGAATCAAATTTGAGCGACACATTCGGCTCAAGTTCTTTTGACTAATATATACATACATACAAATATATATATATATATATAGCAATCTATCGAAGAAAGTACACGAGAAGTAAAACTATTTGTTCGGCAATTTCCATAATTTTTTTTTGTATTTCTTTAATATATTTTTCAGATGCATCGCTTTTATCTATGTATTTTTGGGGTATGTATTGTGTTTATGCGTGTATGTATGCATATTTGTGCATGCATGTGTATGCACAATTATAGATACATGCACATAAAAATATATAAACACAGCGTCAAGGCGAAAGATCGCCCGAATGGTACAGATATACATACATAAACATGAGCGATTCAGCTGAATATTGAATGTATATATCTGATTTCATCGACACCGAAAATTAAAACTCTTCTTGAATAGTAACCAGCTCTACAACGAATGGGTAAATTAATAAAAAAAAAGTTTAAAACTTACTGACTTCTTTGCATTAGTAGACATAAGATCTTAAGAGTTGTTGAAGTGGCAAAAAGCACTGTTGCGATAGTCATGCCTTTTCAAATATATTAGCGACATAAGTAAAAGAAGAGAATCTACCCGGAATCGAAACTGGCTCGCAAGCACTGATCGTTAAAGGTTTAACCTTTCCCAAAGCTATAGTGTGCTGGTATGGTTATGTGCTGTATATGGATGAGGATAGTTGTATAAAGTGTCAATCACTAAATATGGATAAAACTTGTGGAAGGCGGAGATCCATGAGAAAAGACATGGAAACTGACCTCAGGTTGTTGAGCCACTGCAACGTTGTCAAAGGACCAAGATGATTGGCAGTTAGTTGTGCTTGAGAAAACCCTTTCTTCTTAACATATTGATAATGTCTATGTCCCTGCGCCCAATCTGTACCTGTGAAGCCTTCCACACAACTCATTTTTATAACCTTCATCCCTCCACCTTTTTAATGTGATCGTCGCGAAATGTATCTTTAAAGTGTTTCATAAAAGAAAAAATATTGACTAAAACTTCAGATGTGTACAGAGGAATTCATAAAGAAATGTAAGAAAAACATTTAAACCTACATATTAAATATACCGAAAAATAAATAAATAAAAACTTCCTTGTTCTCACTTTCAGATAGCAAAAAAAAGTACACAAATCAAAAACATGGGGGGAAAACTATTAAATGATGAGGAAATGAACACAAAAAGAAGACTTGGGGAAGACTCTTAGGGAAGACTATAATTAACCCATTAATGCACAAGTGTCCCAAAATCAGGACAGTAAGAAAATTAAACACTATGAATATATATTTCAATTTAAAAGTACCTAAAATACTTTTGTTCTTGTATTAATTTTCCACAAATCCCAAACAATTTCTCTAATTATATTTTAGACTTTTTTCCATCCATACTGTTTATTTTTATGAAAACATAAAAAAAGTTTATGTATTAAATGGGTTAAAACAAAACAAATCAAAAAAGGTTTGTGGTTAAAGTAAGACCTCAAATAGTGATAACAATGCTTAATAATCTAGACGAAACACTGAATAAACGAAGAAATATATACATATTTGTAGGGAGGGAAAAGCAGAAAAGGGGATTCTAAGATGAGTTTTTGAATTTAGCTAAGGCCTTATTGGACACAAAATGAGTTGCCAAAATCGTTTAGATTTTCTTACTAAATCTGGACCCCCACTTTTCAAATTAGGCAAGGATAAATCTTTCCAGAGAATTTATGGACATTCAAGATTTTTGGAAAGAACTTTTGATTCACTTCATTACGTTGTGCGACGGTTTGATTTAATTTATTGAAAGATAAAAAAAGGGAAAATATTCCATCATAAGATTTACACATAATAACTAACAAACCGACAAAAATTCATCATATAAATACAGAAAACAAAATTGAAAAGGTGAAACAAATTTAAATCTGCAGAATTGAAGATACATATATGTAAATAAATATCTCATTTAGAAAGGAAAATAATGTTTTTAAATAGAAAAGAAGGGAAAATCGTTGCGCACAAACACACACAATATATATATATATATATATATATACACTCACACCACATGAAATACAATGGAAATGATTTCTCCGTATTAGTGAAGAGGTGAAGTGCTCTGTAAAATGGTTAATCAAGCTGGTAAATGCAAATGTAAAGATAAAAATAATGGTAATAAAATATATATATATACACAAAGCCAATTAGGAGAAAAAATAAAACAAAGCTTACTAAAAGCTATAAATTTTCCTGGTTGCAGACGGTGTCGAAACAGTCATTGATATTTAAATGTTAATATTTATCGAAATTCTACTTTTATCAGTATCGATATTAAAATCAACACTTTACCAACAGATTGGACAAGCAGTATTCCGCTGGAGTTCAGTTCTAAACCTATTTTCGAGTTGAAATTTCAATTGGAATCAGATATTAGTTGGCCACATAACATGTGCGACAACAAGCATTTCCATTTAGAAATAGCAAACGATTGCTGACGAAACTACAGTTATACAATTATGAAAACCTAAACGTGTCACAATTTGCGTTTCCATATTTCAAGTGCATTTCTGAACTCTTTGAAAATAATAGCAGTTTCTTTATAAATTTACTTTTTTATTTAATCTCTGTTTGCTATAAAACAATATAAATAGAGAAATTTGCATAAGATACGAAGAAACTTCAGTCCAAATTAAAATTAAGTATAAAAACACGATGGCGCTGAGTTCGTGGATTATTTTGAAACTTTTAGTCATCCGTAATTTATTCTAGGGCCTAGCTGGTTTTGCCAAGGGAGTTAATTCGTTAGTTCCCGCTATTACCACATCCGACGCACTGCAATATGGGTCTATCTAGCTTAGTGACTTCGAAATCTGATTGGTTGACCAAATAAAAATTTTTTTGCTTAAGATGTGTATTGACGATTTATTCCCACAGAGTAAATCCTTTAACTGAATTCTCTAAGAATACAATAAAACTGCGAGGTCCGGCAGGGAAACCTGATGGTTTTTAAAATGGCGGTAATTTGAGTGAGAGGTGCTGGAGGTCACGTGCTCGGTAGTATAAAGCGACACACATGACGCCATTTCAGTAGCTGCGAAGCAGTTGACTGTGCCACATCGTCTTGTTGTTATGGACACGTTTCGGGGGCATTTTTTTTGTTGTTTTTCTGTTATTTAAGCGGTTTACTTTCCTACTTAGACGTAACAAAATTTTCCTTTGCATTTTAATGTGGGGCCATGATGGGAAAAATGCATGATCGGAATATCATTTTATTAATCGTAGAAAACTTAAGGTTGACCCATTCAGCATTGAAAAAAAAAAAAAGCACCGTGAATTGTGTGAACTGTCCGAACAACAAAGATATTGAGCCCCTTACGTGGGTTCTATTGAAAAAAAAGTATTCCCCCTGCATTAGACATTTAAGCACGTAGTTTGCGTAGGATATTGACACTTTTATTTAAATCTTCATCCTTATGAGAATATAATTTTGTTAGAAATAAATCGACACAACTGGAAAATAGAAAGCATACTCGCGGATATGGTTGCATATATTAGCAAAATTTCTGCTGTTAGTCGAGCAACAATACGCGATAACTTCATAAATGTCTCCTTTTCATAGAAGGAGACGTTGTAGGTAAACTTGTAAGACGGACGTTGATACACAGGACGACGCCCCCTCCCACGCAAGTGCTTCTCGGGGTGTTCGTCAAGAAATGTTTTCCAACTGATATTTCCTGGCGTCAGGAAATACGACTGATATTTCCATGCTAGGAAATGTTCAACTGCCTTTCTTTTATGCAATTATTTCCTATAAGGGCTATCTAAATGTCAGTGCCCGTCACTACACGTCGCACACCGTTTTAATTGAAAGCTGCAATTAATTCGGAACTTAGGGCAGTGCGCTGCGCATAATGGTAAATTAGGCGACCAATGTAAGCGAAATAACAAGTGCGTGTGTGTGTATTATGTATGAATTCACCCGTCGAAGACAAATGATTTGTTTATAATGACCAAAAGGGTTGGAGGAAGCGTATGTAGAACCGAAATGTGTGTGTGTATAATATATAATGATTTAGTTTTAGTGTAAACATTCAAATTTTCCACAACTTATCTGACCAAACACTTTTCATTATGTGTTTGAACTTGTTTTATTTATTGATTTTTATCAATGTATCCAATTTCGAAAATTAAAAAGAAACTGCGAAGTATGTGTATCAAATAACAGCTTTTTTTTTTTCCAAATTAAATAATTAGACCCAGTGCTTCTTTGTTGCCTGTCGCCATGTTACAGTCCAATGTGTTTCTCACTTATGTACTTATTGGAGCCTAAAATAAAATGATTTAGGGTCCAAAGCAACAAAATTTTCGAAGAAAATAAAATATAAAATCCATTCTATTTCTTAATGCTGATAAGTTGTATTTTTGTTTTTAATACAGTATCAGATTTAATTTATTTTGGTTTCATACAAAGCCAAATTTTTGTTGGGAATTTCCTGGGAGAAACTGTCACAGAAGAATCTAAAATAAAATTACTGAATTTAATAGGTTTTTTCACTTGATATCGAATAAAATGTGTTTTTGACACACATAATGCCATCTGCGTTGTAATTCTGTATACGTGATGATGTATGCTCAAGTTAAATATTTAATTCAATTGAGATATGACTTTTTTTTTTCCTTAACTAAAACACTGGCCTTACTTCCGTTCACCATAATCAATAGAAACTATCATCTAATATTTTATTGGTGGTTATTTATCAAACCCAGGCCCAAAATTACGAAGTAGACCCCTGCAGTGTTTGATCTAAAAGTAATGAATGACTAGACTAAACTACAATAAAAACAATCGGCCTGGATGTCTGGTTCTACCACAAATAATCAGTTCTCAGTAGAGACGAAGTAGTAGCATGAATTGAAGTAATCGCCCTTCTTTCTAAATATAAGTGGAACAACCAAAACGGAAATCGATAACTTCTCTGCGGTGTTTCAAGCTTTTCATATGTAGTTTGCTTGTTTAATACTTTCAAATGTCTATAAAAGTGAGAAGTGATTGCTTGTAGTCTGTAATATCCTTCTCTCAAAATGATTTTTTTTTTAAATCTTATAAAATCTATTTTACTACCATTTATTTTCAAGGAGAGAGCGATTCAGTAAATGTTTTATTGCTGGTAGTTTCTTCTCTACAAGAGTTGCTAGGGTTAATTAACTTGGCTTTTTCATCCGTCTGGATTCTGGGGAATAAGTACCTTATATCGATATACGATTACAAGAATTCGTTAATTACTGTGGAGGGAGCGATTAAATGAGTTAACACCTATTTAGATTTTATCCCTCCACAGTCAAGATCCAAATCCTTAGTTATGTATTGATAAGTACTGGAAATATCCAACATATTCGTGACCTTGTGTCAATATAAGAAAATATTGATTCTTAATAAGAGAAATTAACACCTTTGAATGCATCCCTCGAGACTCCAGGGTTTTATATTCCTGATAAGTAGCATCTATTATTCCCTTCAAGGCCTTCCATTTAATTTATAAATTCCAAGTTGAAAATCAAGAAATAACAAGTAACAGTAATTATGGTTATTTTTTTGGTTAAGGTCAGTTTTGATCAAGTAGACTTACGATAAACCGATGCCGCTATGATTATTCTATCTTATTTCTGAACAATGTTTACAAGACTACATTGTCTAATGCGTTATTGCGTTTTGGGGGTTTTTTTAATGGCAAGCTGTGGTTACGGGGTTTGGTTAATAATCGTAAGGCTGTAGGTTCAAATTCCTGGAGTGAGTAACTCTTTGCGTCTTTGCTCCATTGTACCCTACTGTGCCTATGACCCTTTCTCCCTCCAGCTGTCTCATTCTGGATGTTCTACTGGATCAAAGGCAAGAGAGTCAAGAAAGTGTTTCTGTCTACTCACAACTAAAAAGGCACCTAAAATAATTATCAAAAGTATGGAATATGTTCCCAAATAATATTTGTTCATACTTGACAGCTGTGTGATGGGAATTTGGCTTAATCTTTCCTTTTTTTTTTAAATAGGTGTTATTTGAGAAAAATTTGGTTGTCATTTCTAGCAGATTGAGTGGCTATATAGAAGCTCTGTTGTGTCATATATCTATGTGAAATACCAATCCAGGATAGTAGATTAGCAGAATTTTTAGAGAGTCCGATGGGATGCCTTGCAATATTTGCCCTGATTCATTACATTCTGTCAGCAATGCCAATAATCACACTAATACCAAGCTATATCAGCCCTAAAGCAACAGCCATTTCCTTGGACAATATCAGTATCATGGAAAGAGTAGACTGCCTGGTATTGTGCATACAAGTACAAATATCTAGCTAACCCTGACCAACAAAGACCCCTGTTGGAAACAAGCCTTCAATGTTTAAGTGAATGTTTTTTCATGCAGTACATTGGGTGTTTTCTACTATAGCCCTGGGTTAACCCAATGCCTTGTGGGTAAATTTGGTGGATAGAAACTATGTGGAAGCCCATCACCTATCTAATTATCTATCTGGCCCCATGGGCAAATATTGCAAGGCATCCCATCTGATTGCTTGTCCTCGTCCACCGTCCTAAATCACACTCTATGTCATTTTGCTTGTCTTGTTCTATTTTATCTGCTCTTTTCCCTAATTCTGCGAAAGAAAATATTTTTTGTGTGTACCGTCAATCAAGAAGCACTCAGTCTTATCATTAAAAGTGCGAAACTAAACAGTACCAATTGGTCAATAACTGATGAAGAATTATGGACTTTCTGTTTGTCTCCCATTTGTTTATACATCTTTTCATTTATCCATACCGGTGGCACGTAAAAAGCACCATCCGATCGTGGCCGTTGCCAGCCTCGCCTGGTCCCCGTGCCAGTGGCACGTAAAAAGCACCATCTGACCATGGCCGTTTGCCAGCCCCGTCTGGCACTTGTGCCGGTGGCACGTAAAAAGCACCCACTACACTCACGGAGTGGTTGGCGTTAGGAAGGGCATCCAGCCGTAGAAACATTGCCAGATCAGACTGAGCCTGGTGCAGCCTTCTGGCTTCCCAGACCCCAGTTGAACCGTCCATCCCATGCTAGCATGGAAAGCGGACACTAAATGATGATGATATATATATATATATATATATATATATAAATTCAGGATTCGAATGAATCAGGTCCTTAAATAGTAAAGTGCCCATGTCAGGTCTGTGATATCGCTATTTACTATTTAGTCAGTGAGGGAAGGCCACAGCCCATGGCATTTTTTGTTTTTTTGTCAGGTCCTCTAAGGTAGGTGGAAGTTAAGGGAGGAATTATCCTTACACTGGAGACCCGAGATAAATGATTGCAACATAGTGAATTCTGCTAATGACACCCTAGAACCAGGTGATGTTATTAAACAGAGTCATCATCATCATCATTGTTCGACCGTGGTCGAGACAATGGAATTTACCATGCTACGCCAGACTTCACGGTCCTTCATAGCATTACGGAGGTCCTGTTGCTGGATGCCTGTATCCCTGGAGATTACATCAGTGTAGGAGAGTGTGCACCCTCTGGTATTGCGAGTAGATGGCTTCCAGAAGAGAAGAGTAGAAATTACCTCTTTTTCAGCTCTACAACAATGTCCAGCAAACTGGACTCTCCTACCCTCCTCAAGAGATGACACAGGTGGTAGTTTCCCATATATTTGCATTTTGGTTGGATGGCGCTTCCACAAGAGATTTTGAGCTCTCATAAGTACTCTGGCCCCACCAGGAAGATGTCCAAGTACTGTTAGATCATTTGAACTCAATAAAGCCATCCATACAGTTCACAATGGAAATGGAAAAAGACAATCAACTAACATTCCTGGATGTATTAATAACACGCACCAAATATGGATCCAGGACATCTGTATACTGGAAGCCAACTTTCACTGGACGATACCTCAACTTCAATTCCCACCATACATACAGTGTAAAGAGAGGGATTGCTCAGTGCCTAAAATACTGAGTAAAGAATATAAGTAGCCCAGTAACAATCTTTTAAGCCAGAACTACCCCAAAAACATACTATCCACTCCAATTATGAAGAAAAAAGGGGATGAAACCCATAAATTGACCGCATTCTGTCTATCCTATGTGAAAAGCCTCTCCAAAAAGAATAAAAAAATATGCAGCCCATATGATATCGGGACAGTATTCAAAAGTAATACAACACTTCGCAAATATTGCCTTCGAGTAAAAGTACCAATAGAAGAGAATATGACCAAAGACTGCATGTACTCCATCCCATGCAGCTGTGGTAGGTTATGCAAAGGTGGAACATGCTGCCCCCTCAAAATAAGGGTAGAGGAACGTTGCAAAGCTGTGACATGAGGAGATATTGACAAATTGGGTATAGCTGATCATGTATGGCAAAACGGAAACCACTTACCCCTGTGGGATGAAGTTAAAATAATAGACAGAGAAGAGAACACCACTGGAAAATACAAAAACTAAAAGAAGCAGCACATATGCCAGGACAATAACCTCCCAAGCAGACCCGGTGCAGATATGAGTAGCATATGGGAACTGATATTCAGGGAGGATAGGAAAATATTAGATTTATAAGCCCTAAAATTCACTCCATAATTGCCCACAGGCATATGGCGTAGTGGTTAAGAGTGTGGGCTACTAACCTCAAAATTCCGAGTTCAATTCCAGGCAGTGACCTGAATAATAATAATGATGATGACGAAAAATACCTTAGGAATGAGAACCCAGAAGGCTGGAGAGCATATGTGTTAACAATAAACAAGATGAGGACAAATATCTGTCTAATGTAAATGATGTACATAATTCCTCATCTCTCAAATATAGAACTGCAGCAGACTGTCACTAACAGAATACTTGCAAAAGCACAACAGAACAGCTCTGTACATAAACTCACCATACACACAGCAATTGGTGGAAACACAAGCTGTTTCAATTTGCCCAGAGGTTACCATCCTTTGGAATTTCAGTGTTAAGACTGATTGGGAAATATAGGCAAACCAAGCTGATCTCATATTGAAGGGATTTGTCTTCTGATTGATTTTGCAGCCCCAGGTGAGAATGTTTGAAAGACTGAGCAAGTACTGAAAAGAGCCTACCAAAATTGGATATCAAAAAAGAATGCATAAAATTTGGACAGAAAAAGATATGTTCCCTATCATGAAACAAAGACTTTCAGACCAAATGAACTAGAGATCTCCACAATAGTGAATGAATGTGGACATGACTATGCTGAACATGAAGAACAAGGACAGGGATTAACAGAGGGGTCAATAGATCCCCACAAAAGGAACAGCTTCCCCAGATAAAGGTAAATATTACTTTGTGTAGAGAAAGACTCTCTTACTCTTTACTCTTTTACTTGTTTCAGTCATTTGACTGCGGCCATGCTGGAGCACCGCCTTTAGTTGAGCAAATCGACCCCGGGACTTATTCTTTGTAAGCCCAGTACTTAATCTATCGATCTCTTTTGCCGAACCGCTAAGTGACGGGGACATAAACACACCGGCATTGGTTGTCAAGCAATGCTAGGGGGACAAACACAGACACACAAACACACACACATACATATACATATATATACAGAAGAAGAAAGAAGACTACTACTACTACCACCACCACTACTACTACTACTACTGGTGAATGAGGCACCAAACAGTGAAAGAAAGAGGCTACTAGCTCTGGCAGAATCAAAAGTGGAAGACTATATACAGTAGTGGAAAACATGGATGAACTGTTAATGAAAATCTATATCAAAAACATAACTGATCAAAATGACCTTATATACAGCACAGCCTCTGTTGCTATGCAAATGCTTCGGGTTAAAAATGAAAGAAAAACAAAAGACAAAGCCCTATGGAGGGAACGAAGGCTTGAGAATCAAACTGAATTGCTCAAAAGAGATCTTGGATGGATAAATGCAATCATAGAGAAGGTGAACTGCAAAGGAAACACAGTGTAAGACAGAAAGGACTGCAAGCAGTTAAAGAAGGACCAAGATAAAAAATCAAAATAGTGTCAGGCATCAAAAAAAACCCCAAAAAAACATACCAACAAAGAACAAATCAGTACTAGCAGAATAAACTCTTCTAGAACAATGAAAGAAAATGTTATAATGGTCAATTGACTGTAACAAAATAAAAGATAACTGAACAATGAAAAAAAAGCATCGGAGAAAGGATATACTAGATACTGAAGGAGCAAAAAAAGTTCTGGGTAGAAATCTGGAGCAAAGAAGTCCAACATAATATAAAAGCAGACTGGTTACAAGAATTTAAAAGAGAAATGGAAAATGAAATAACACAAAAGGATATAGCATTCACTGATAAGAAAGCGAAAGAGATAATTAAGGAAATACCAAAGTGGAAAGCCCCCTGGACCAGATGGTGTCCAGGATTTCTGACTCAAAAACCTCCAACTATATACGAGTGTTTAATTGACTGCATAAAAAATGGAACACCAGCATGGATGACAAAAGGAAGGACAGTGCTGATACAGAAGGACAAAGAAAAGTCACCAATAATAGACTTTTTGCTTGCTTACCATTATTCTGGAAACTGTTAACTAGAAGATGAAGTGTATAGTTTTCTGGAAAAGGAGAACCTACTGCCAGAAGAGCAAAAAGGATGTAGGAAGAAATCAAGAGGAACTGCTGAGCTGTCATATATAGACAGCAGAATATCAAATGAGGTACGAGTAATGAAGAAGAGTTTAGCTGTTGGAGCAGTGGCAACTCATAGATAAAATTAGTTGGGGTTCTGCTTCAGAAAAATTTTAGCTGTTGTTTTGATATTGTGTAAAAGGAAGTAAACATATAAAAAGAAAATTTATACATAAACCTGATAGGTTCATGTTTTAGCCACTGCCAGGTAGCGTGTTTAATTTGTTCACTGAACACTGCCGCGAATTTCCCCTTGTTTTTCAAAAATTACCCCTAAATCAGAAAATATTTTTCAAATCCTGGCAGCAACACTGAAGCTGGAAGCAGGATAATAATCTAATTCTACACTTTATCACATTCAAGAATATAAACATGTTTTTAAGCACAACACATGCGGAGTCAAAAAGAAACACTACCTTTCACCCAGCAATGTTATTCACGCAGTGCTCTCTCTCCCTAGTGTGAAGCTTCCTATCTTGGAGATGTGAGCATGCGCACAACAGCTAAACACCATGCTGCTGGAACTGTGAAGTGCACAGTTCTATACAAGGATTTTTGTAATTTTTTCATAAACTAGGGGATGGCTACTGACATTAAGCTTAAGGATTATATAATGTACAAATATAAAGAAAGAATTAAAGAAAAAAGGACTCATTATATTGAATGCTATCAATAATATCAAGTGAAAATAGGGTGTGCTGCAGTTGCAGTTCCTATACACAAGCCCCACTGTGTTGGAGGGATAGATTACAGGAAGGCTTATGGCAGTGTCCCACATAGTGGACGCCCATCTGTCACTGATGACAGTCAATTAAAGACTGTCATTGAGAAAGAACCATGTAAAACCACTTGAGAACTGGCAAAAGACTTCAATTTAGCTAGAAAACTGCCTTCAACCATTTGTATGTGATAGGAAAATCAAAAAAGCTCAGCAAATGAGTACCACATGATTTGAATGAAAATCAGAAAATGCACAGATATGAAATTTGCTCATCACTTCTTTTCCATAACCAGACCAATCCATTTCTCAACTGTATTGTAACTTGCGATGAAAAATGGATTCAGTTCAATAAATAAAAAACGTTCTTCACAGTGGTTGGGCCAAAATGAAACACTGAAAACCTTCCCTAAACCTGAGCTCTTCAAAAGAAGGTTATGGTGACTCTTTGGTGATGTATTGCAAAAGAAGGAGTTCAAAATCAAACCAATACGCTCAAAAAGCTTGTCAGCTCCAGAACTCCAGATTTTTATGTTACCGAAATAAACAAACTTGGAACTCATTGGCAAAAATGTGCTGATTGTAATGGTACTTACTTTGATGAATAAAATTTCTGCATCGTTGAAATATATTGCGATAAATTTCATGTTTCAAAACGTTGCTTACTTTTTACTCAGCCTGATAGTTGAGTATGTGATTTCACAACAACAAAAAAGTGGTATGAACACAAACCAGAGGCTGTGATAAAAAATGAGAATTAATAGATCTTGTGGAGCTTCACCATAAAGACTGACCATACTATTGAAGCAAGAAGACCAGAAATGATTATAGAGGATAAAATAAACAAACAATGCAAGATCATAGATTTTGTAATTAACTATGAAAGCAGAAGTGGAGGCGCAATGGCCCAGTGGTTAGGGCAGCAGACTCGCAGTTTCGATTCCCAACCAGGCATTGTGAGTGTTTATTGAGCGAAAACACCTAAAAGCTCCACGAGTCTCCAGCAGGGATGGTGGTGATCCCTGCTGTACTCTTTCACCACAACTTTCTCTCACTCTTACTTCCTGTTTCTGTTGTACCTGTATTTCAAAGGGCCGGCCTTGTCACTCTCTGTGTCACGCTGAATATCCCTGAGAACTACGTTAAGGGTACACGTGTCTGTGGAGTGCTCAGCCACTTACACGTTAATTTCACGAGCAGGCTGTTCCATTGATCGGATCAACCGGAACCCTCGTCGTCGTAACCGACGGAGTGCTTCCCCTATGAAAGCAGAGTTGATACCAAAGAAATGGACAAAAATTGAGAAATACTAAGGTCTAGTTGGAGAGCTGAGGAAACTGTGGAAGACCAAGACAACAATTATTCCCATAGTAACAGTTGAAAGAAATTGGTATTGAAACTTGCATTGCCAGCCTGCAGAAAGGCATCATCCTGTATTCTGCTAGAATCCTAAGAAAAATACTTGAGATTTGAGGAGACTTATTGCCACCAAACTTCAAGATAAAATACTAACTAAATTAGCATGCACTAGTGAAATAATAATAATAATAATGTGGAATCTAAAAACAGAAACAATTCCTATCATAGTAGGTGCATTAGGCACGATAAAAAAATATTCAGACAAATACATAACAAAAACACCAGGACTTACAAACACATATAACATACAGAAAATTGCACTACTAGGCACTGCACACATCCTACGCAGAACACTTTCAATACAGTAACCATCAGAGCATCACAACAAAACACAGCACATACCCAAGGCACACAGAGCTGTGCTCGGTAGTGAAGTGAAAGCACGATATAAAAAAAAAATTACTGAATAATAATAATAATAATAATAATAATCCTTTCTACTATAGACACAAGGCCTGAAATTTTGGGGGAGGGAACCAGTTGATTACATTAATCCCAGTGTTTCACTGGTGCTTAATTTATCAACCCCAAAAGGATGAAAAGTAAAGTTAACCTTGGTGGAATGTGAGCTCAGAATGTAGTGATGGGCGAAAAACCGCTAAGCATTTCGTCCAATTGCTAACAATTCTGCCAGATCACCACCATTAATAATAATCCCTTCTACTGAAATTTGGGGTTAGGGGACTTTCACCCCAAAAGGATGAAAGGCAAAGTTAACCATGGCAGAATTTGAGCCCAGAATGCAAAGACACACAAAATGTTACAAAGGATTTTGTCTAGCATGCTAACAAAACAAACACAAATTCCCAAAAGATACCAAAATTCTTTATTTCAAAAATATTCACAAAACGTTAGTATTTATAGATTACCTGCAGGATTTTTTATAAGAATTTCAGATAAAAAATTTTTTTAATATAGGCTAGCATTGATTGGTTTGATGAGCCCTTATTTTCATTAAAACCGTACAGAATGAATAGAAAATGCTAGAAAGTTAAAAAGGGAGGATTAAAAAAAAAGACCTTTGCATGCTTATAAGCTATAGTGCTTAAAAGTCATAATTTACTCTCAGTTATTGGCTTAAATCTGCCGAGTCATATGGAAGTCATCAGAGTTTTCAGATTTTCAGCAATTTTATCAATAAATTCAAATGTATTCAAATAGTCAGCTCTTGTTACTCTGAAATTAAATAAGAATATTTGATTTATTTAATAACTGTATACAATATCACAATTTCTTTTCATTATATTTAATCTTCCGAATGTCAACTTGCCTGAGACTACATCTGATCCCTGTTACTAATCCATATGTAACAGCTCATACAATGTCCAGCAGAAAAATTTGATGGTTTTAATGAATATTACAAATAGAAGACATTAGCAACCACCTTATCGTATAAACATTCAAAGCAATGTGTACCATTTATAAACCTATTAGCAACACATAATTAACTATTTATATCATCTTGAAAATAACATTGGCCAAAAACTGAAAGAAATATCAGGCAATTAAAAAGTCATAATATGTCACCAAGTTCAGAAATGACATAGTTGGTAAACACTTTCTTAATAATTCCATGGAAGCCTTCGTTGTATAGGTGGGTGCTCCATCTTATGTTATATATTAATGTCACATTTGTTCAATCCTGAGGTAAGGAAGTTGAGCAGCATGAACATGTAACAATCAGAATGTAATCAGATATTGCATATCTGACCTCTTCAAAGAAGAATAAGTCTATCATGCCAAAGTTTGCCACACATTACTACACTGATAAATATTTTCAGTGAAAAGAGTACAGATTAATATTTCGTCTTTGGATTTGGTTTGCAAGATTCTTTATATGAGTTCGTGTGTTGAAAATGACTCTCCCCAGACACAACAGAGTACAGATTAATTTGTTGTGAAATGATGTCCAGCAGAAGTTTGGAAGTTTTGCTTATTTATGCAAGCATCATCATCATCATCGTTTAACGTCCGCTTTCCATGCTAGCATGGATTGGACGGTTTAACTGGGGTCTGGGAAGCCAGAAGGCTGCACCAGGCCCAGTCTCATCTGGCAGTTTTTCTACAGCTTGATGCCCTTCCTAACGCCAACCACTCCATGAGTGTAGTGGGTGCTTTTTATGTGCCACCGGCACAGATGCCAGATGAGGCTGGCAAACGGCCATGATCGGATGGTGCTTTTTACGTGCATACAGATGAAAATGTACTTCATCACTCATAAGAAGAACCATGCACATCACAAGCATGTTTTCAACAAAAATCTTCTACCTTTATCAATCGTATAGAATTATTTCTTATAAGGATGAAAATTTAAATCAACATGCAGTATACTTTGCATGATATAATCTGAAATGACTAGTGTTGCATCATGCTTCAATGCAGAATGGTAAGAACAGTTCACTATAGCCTAACTAATAGACTGAAAATTTTCATCTATTTAGACCATTCATATATGTCATGATAGTTTCTTTACCAATGCTGAACTAGTCAATCTGAAGTTATCTACCTATAACAAAATCATATTGTAACTGAACACATCAATGCAGTAAAAAGCAAAGAAAAATTTTGCTGCATTTGGGTAATCAGGTCACAGTTATTTTTTTAAGAAAATGTCTCAATCACAAAAGCACCATGTAAAGTATTACATTGTTTCATAGCAACTAAAATGCCATCATGTATATTGCTCAAGGTCACTGAACATGTTACCACACTATTTCTGTCAATCATTTAAAAACCATCAAGTTTTCCCAGCAGAATTTACATAAAAATGCCCATATTTAAATGAAAATCTTATACAAATTTCATTGTTATATGAATGATAACATGGGATTTCAACTAATAATTCCATCATAGTTTTATACAGGACAATTTTTTTGAGTTGTGTTCCAGATATCAGCTTGATATAACAATTTATAATCCAAGTTACTTTACTAAAATCAGCCAATTTTTTTATTAGCTTGACCAGTTAATAAACTACATGGGTAGAGAGTCTTAGTGCAAATATCATCATCATTTAATGTCCAATTTTCCATACTTCAATGGATTCGATAGAATTTGTTCAGGCAGATTTTCTATGGTTGTATGCACTTTCTTTTACTCACCCTCACCTGTTTCCAAGCAAGGAAATATTTTCCCACAGTTAAACATATTTTTCATTGGAAGACTTGTATGAATTGATGCTTATTTACAACCATCACATGATATCTAGACAAGGGTAAGCATAAACTCGCACACACATAGACATGTACAAGGTGGACATATGTATGTATCTATGTATATATATGAATTATATGTGGAGGTGCAATGGCCTAGTGGTTAGGGCAGCGGACTCGCGGTCGCAGGATCGCGGTTTCGATTCCCAGACCGGGCGTTGTGTGTGTTTATTGAGCGAAAACACCTAAAAGCTCCACGAGGCTCCGGCAGGGGGTGGTGATCCCTGCTGTACTCTTTCACCACTCTTTCTTCTGTTGGCCTGCTCGCTTAGCCAGCGGGGTGGCTAAACAATGCGAACACATTGTGACCAGCAATGTGTAACAACATCTGATGGTCTGGTCGGTCACGTGATCATGTGATATATGAATTATATACAACAGATTTATTTCAGTTTCCTTCAACCAAATCCATTCTATCATAATGTTTTTTGCTGAATTGTTCAGTCATGAGGATGTAAACAAACTAAGACCATTTGTCAAGTGGTGAGACACAAACACACACACACACACACTCACGCACGCACACACACACACACAGAGGCCTAGAATACAAGGGATTAGAGGAGACTGGAAAGAAATTAAGCTAGCATGCTCTTGGATATGCAATGTAAATATGCCTGAACAATAAAGTATAAATGCATTGAGAGAAAACGGCACATAAGAGGAATCAAATGTAATATGCGAGAAAGAAGACATTCATCAAATATACTGCTCAGTGGGGCTGAACCAAGGACCACATGGCTGGGAAGCAAGCTTCTTAACCATATAAAGTTAATCCAAACAAGAAAGCGCAAAAAAACGCAACAACGCGAGGACGTGGAACAAATATAGTATTATTGGACACTCAGGAAAGAAGGAGGGTTTAACGTTTCGAGCGGAGCTCTTCGTTGGAAACATAGGAGAAGGAAAGATCCAGAGAAGGGAAGACAGAGGAAAAAAATCGCCAACTGTACACACGCAGTCATATAGCTACGCATGCAGGAAGAAATCAAATAATTATAAACAAACAGTTTCATATCAACATAAACTCGACACGATAAAATCATATATGAATGTCTCATACATTTATTTATTTATTTAAAAAATCTTATTCTTTTCATTTTATTCATTTATTGTTTACCTGGGAGATAAATATCAAATTTTTTTTTTTTTCCAAGTACTATAACAATAGGTCAAAAGAATTTATCTCTTCAGGAAGTTGTGCTTTCTGCTGAGAAAACTGTTGAAAAGTTTATCAACTATAAAGTCAATGCTGGTATTTATTTTTGTTGCCAACCTATTATCTGTGTTGTCTGTCTGTCTGTCTATCTGTCTGTCTATCTATCTATCTATCTATCTATCTATCTATCTATCTATCTATCTATCTATCTATCTATCTATATCTATCTATCTATCTATCTATCTATCTATCTATCTATCTATCTATCTATCTATCCATCTATCCATCCATCTATCTATCCATCTATCCATCCATCTATTTATCTATCTCTATGTGTGTGTGTCTGTCAGTCTAGCTATCCATCTATCTATCCATTTATTCACATGCATACATATGTATGTACATAGGTGCATGCATGCATGCATCCATCCATCACATACATACATACATACACACACACACACACACACACACACACACACATATATATATATGTATAAGAATGTATATACATGACAGATCTTGAAAGTAAATGCAAACGATACAATAGACAGTGCAGAATATTGACTGACAACAAAAGGTAATACTGACACAGACTTTACAATAAATAAACTTTACAATAATTTTCTCAGCAGAAAGCAGAACTTCCTCTGCCGAGCTGTAGTTGCATTACCCTGAAAGGAAATTGATTAGATATTTACCACTCAGGTATGTATGCATGTTTCTTAAGTATATTTGTGCAATATACATAATATATACAATATATACAATATATGCAATATACAATATACAGGCACAGGAGTGGCTGTGTGGTAAGTAGCTTGCCTACCAACCACATGGTTCTGGGTTCAGTCCCACTGCGTGGCATCTTGGGCAAGTGTCTTCTGCTATAGCCCTGGGCCGACCAATGCCTTGTGAGTGGATTTGGTAGATGGAAACTGAAAGAAGCCTGTAGTATATATGTATAAATATAAATATGTATGTGTGTGTATGTTTGTGTGTCTGTGTTCGTCCCCCTAGCATTGCTTGACAACCGATGCTGGTGTGTTTACGTCCCCGTTACTTAGCGGTTCGGCAAAAGAGACCGATAGAATAAGTACTGGGCTTACAAAGAATAAGTCCCGGGGTCAATTTGCTCGACTAAAGGCGGTGCTCCAGCATGGCCGCAGTCAAATGACTGAAACAAGTAAAAGAATATATAGGTGTAGGTATGGCTGTGTGGTTAAGAAGCTTGTTTTGTAACCATGTAGCTTTGGGTTTCATCCCATTGCACAGCACTTTGGATGATTGTCTCTTTTTCTATAGCACCAGGCTAACCAACACTTTGTGAATGAATTTGGAAGCTTGTCATATACATGTGTGTGTGTGTCTTTGTGTTTGCACATGACCCCCTCCAACTACTTGGTAACTGGTGTTGGTTTGTTTCTGTCCGCTTAATTTAGTAGTTTGGCAAAAGAGCTCAACAGAATAAAAACCAAATTTAAAAAATATGTACTGAGGTTGATTTATTCAACTAAACACATCAAAACAGTGCCCCAGCATGACCACAATCCAATGAGTGAAACGAGTAAAAGTGACACACATACATACACACACATCATCATCATCATTGTTTGACCGTGGTCGAGACAATGGAATTTACCATGCTACGCCAGACTTCACGGTCCATCATAGCATTACAGAGGTCCTGTTGCTGGATGCCTGTATCTCTGGAGATTACATCAGGGTAAGAGAGTGTGCGCCCTCTGGTATTGCGAGTAGATGGCTTCCAGAGGAGAAGAGTAGAAATTGCCTCGTTTTCAGCTCTACAACAATGTCCAGCAAACTGGACTCTCGTACCTTTCACAAGAGATGACACAGGTGATAGTTTCCCATATATTTGCATTTTGGTTGGATGACACTTCCACGAGAGATTTTGAGCTCTCATAAGAAGGCGAGTGTAGGTTCCATCCAACCGCCTCTCAAGCTTCTTTGATAATGTCCAGGTTTCTGAGCCATATAGTAGAATTGGTTTGACTGTGGCTTTGAAGATTTCAAGTTTGAAATCTCTACTTAGATTTGATGACCAGATCTTATGCATGTCATTACAGGCTGACCAGGCCATACCCTTTCTAGTTAGAAAATCTTTTCCAGATGATGATATGTATGACCCAAGATATTTGTAGTCAGAAACCACACACACACATACATATACACATATATATTATATGCATGTTTATGTTCAATCAAATCAATACTAGTAACTCTAATTTTAAGTTTGGCACTCTATCAGAATCGTTTTTGCTGAATTTCTCAGTCATAAAATGTAAGCAAAGATCAATTGTCAAGTAGTGACACACACACACACATAATTAAACTAGCATGCTCTTGGATATGCAATGTAAGTATGCATGAACAATAACATATACATATAAATGCATTGAAAGAAAACTGGGTGTAAGAGAGATCAAATGTAGTGTGTAAGAAAGAAGACTGTGCAGGTATGGATGTATGATACTTATGAATGAGGACAGCTGTTTAAAGAAGTGGCAATTACTTAACCCTTTTGTTACTAACCCGGCCAAAACCAGCTCTGGCTCTGTGGTAAAATGTCTTGTTTTCATAAGTTTTGAATTAAAATCTCCCACCAAACCTTAGTCACAATTTACGTTCCTAACACTAGATTAATGATAACTAAGTTATTTTACTAAATTCTTTGTTATATTTAAAATAATTTAAAGAAACACAGAGCATCTCAAATTGAGTACAGTAATGAAAGGGTTAATGTGGATGGAACTTACAGAAGAGGAAGAACCAGGATGATAAAATGAAGTAGTGAAGGTTGATCTGAGGACCTTTAACCTCAAAAAGACATGGCAGAGAACCAGGATGGCTGGCAAAATGCGATTTTTGATAAGGGTGATGATGATTTCTAAAGCAAGATACCTGAAAAGGCTATACATTTAATACATTTAAATAGGTGATAGTTAAAGCAAATTTACCCTTTCATTCCTTTGATACATATTGCTAAATCTTTCGTCATAAAACCAGACTCTACTGTATCAATACAAGCTTTTTCAAGACATGCTGAAAACTTTGCCAATTTATCATTGTTGTCCAGTTTGGCCCGATGAGCAAGACCTCTTGTCCAAGCAAATATAGAAGCTGTGAAGAAAAATGAAAATGAAATCAAAAATTGTGTTTTGAATATACAAAAACAAAAAGGAAAACAAACATTCATAATTGCAGCAAAATGTTTCTGTAACTTTTGAAGTAAATTCTTCATATATGGGTTATTTCATCACCATTATCACCTTCCCTGCCACCATAGCTGCAATTGACTTTCAATTATATTTTTTCAGTTTTACTTGTGATATCATTTGGCATTGTCACATCATCAAAGATTGGATCTTCAGATTTGTTTGAGACACATTGCAAATAACATGATTTAGCTCTTCTGCCTGTCTTTTAACTTCTGTTATGCCTCATATGGCAAAACTGACAGAAGACAGGGGAAAGAGAGATAGAGAGAGGGGGAGCAAACGAGCTAGAAGAGGAGAGAGATAGGTAGAGGTAGAGAGAGAAAGGTGTTAATCATTTCAACCAATGATTTCTTCTCTTGTACCTGCCCCTGCTTTTCTTTCTCTGCATTATTAAACATTAATACAATATAACATAAGTGTCAGTATGCACAAGAAAGATGGTAGAGATTATATGAACACACAATTCAAATGGATGAAACATTACAGGTATGTTGCAGATCTATACCATGATTCGTACTTGCAACTTTTTGGTAATAACAGGTAGCATTTTGCCATTTCAGCAAAAATCTGATGAATAGTATACCTTGTAAACAAGTAGGAATTTTTGGAATCTGAGCAAAACAATTGACAGATGTGATGATGTGAACACAAGCCTGTCTAAACAGATTTGTCTTTAGTAACCAATAATTGGTAATATATATATATATATATATATATATATATATATACACTTGATCATGTTAGGGCACATTGTTGCAATAACACAGGATCAAGATGCATAGAGCAATGTTATATTATAGACTTGCTGATTTTATACAGGCTTGAAAAGGAGGAAAAACTCCATTGGGTTTTCTCTCCTTTTTTAAAGGTTGTTTTTAATGTGCACTTTTTACTTCTTTTCAAAATAGTATAAACTCATACAGCATCCATCACTCCCTGGATCTTGATTTTATATAGTCTGAACAGTAAAGAGTGATTTGAGGGAGATTTGACTAGTATTTTAAGCAGGCTGAATGGCCATATACAAACTCCCCTTAGCTCAAAAATGCCACTTAATTTTAAAGTTAGAGTTCTAAGAAGAGAAAATGGTTGGAACTAGCAAAAGAGTAAAGGAGTAAGAAAATATGTGATATGGGCGGTGTAGGCATGAGGCTTAATGGTTAGAATGTTCAACCCATGAATGTAAGGTTGAGGGTTCATTTCCTAGGTTTGCTGGTATGTTGTGTGCTTGAACAAGACACTTCTTTTCACATTGCTTGGTTGTAAATGAGCACTAATCAAGATACTGGTGTAGCTGTCTTTCCCTGCAGTTGTTACACTCTGGGTATTTCCTTGTGTCAAGAACGAGGGGCTTGGGAGTGCATCTATAAAGTCACCTAAAGCAATAGGCATGATACATGTTAGCAAGCCATACTTGTGCATGAGTGATGGCTGGCTTTAAAATGTACTTTTGATATGGGGTCCAATAGAACAAGAGGACTGTTTACCTATGGAATTAGTAGATGTTTCTTTGCCCTGCTGATGGAACCGATAGTGTCTAGTAACAGTACCGTGAGCAGCTTCAGCCTCGACTGTTTTGTTATCCGGACACATCAAAACGCTTGTCATTAAACCAAGAGAACCGAAACCTGCAAAAAATACAAAGAAAGCAAAAATGTAAAAGAACCAATGTTTCTTAATCTGAAGAATGTTTTAAAAGCAAAGAGAAAATTTATCACAAACCAAAATCAAAAAGAACAAAAAACACCAACATACCTTGTGCCACAGTATCAGACTGTACATCACCATCATAATTTTTACAAGCCCATACAAAGCCACCTTCAGATTTCAACACAAAGGCTACCATATCATCAATTAAACGATGTTCATACCACATTTGTTTGGCTTCAAATTTACTTTTATAGTCTCTAAAGAGTGCAAAAAATAATTCAGAATTATAGATAAACTTGACTACATAACAAATAAACCTACCTATGATTTATTACTAGTATTATTAGTATTAAGTGACAAAGAGGTATATTCCTCCTAGCCTCGGATCTATATATATGTTTGTTCATTAGAGTGATGGGGACTATCTAGTCATCTTTAACCCTTTAGCATTCAAACCGGCCATATCCGGCCAAAAGTATTCTGCCTGTTTTATGTTCAAACCGGCCAGATCTGGTCTCTCACACCAGCCCTACAATATCGTTTTAAAAATTAACAGCTACCTCATCAAATTTTCATAGTTACAAGATAATGCATAACTAGCTCAAAACAATGTGGATAAAAAAGCATTAATTTTGGCAGAATAATCATCATCATCATCATCATCATTTAACGTCTGCTTTCCATGCTAGCATGGGTTGGACGGTTCAACTGGGGTCTGGGGAGCCCAAAGGCTGCACCAGGCCAGTCAGATCTGGCAGTGTTTCTACAGCTGGATGCCCTTCCTAACGCCAACCACTCCGAGAGTGTAGTGGGTGATTTTATGTGCCACCGACACAGGTGCCAGACGAGGCTGGCGAACAGCCACACTCGGATGGTGTTTTTTATGTGCCACCGACACAGGTGCCAGACGGCCACACTCGGATGGTGTTTTTTGTGAACTCTAAAGGGTTAAGGATGACTGATAACTTACATGGTGACTTTGTTTTCAGTGAAGAGTTGTGCACTGTCAAGCTCACTCTCTTGTCTGCAACCATCTTCAATCCAGTGACAAGGTCAAGATGACTGGGAATAGAGACGAGTGCAGTGGATAACACAGCTTACTTGTCTCATCTTGCACGCTGTACTCTACAATTTGTTGCTGCAGTTGCCTTCTACTACATTCAACTGTGAAGGTTTCTTCCACACAGTCTGCTAGAATTAGTCTTCACATGCATATGTAAGCAAGCCAACCTTGGATAAGAGGCTAATCAATCACAAGTAACTTTTTTCCTTCTGTGGGTGTTTTTGAACTTCATACAATAAGCTTATGAAATACACAATCAATTCTTCAGTCTGGTTATTGTTTTGAATGCTAAAAAAAAAATAATAAATCTTCCTTCTCAAGCCATGCCAGACTCATAAGGGCCAGTTTCCTGGTTTCAGTGGTGTAGAAATTCCCCACGTGGACGGGATGCCGGTCCATCACAGGATTACTCATTTTTGCCAGCTGAGTGGACCGGAGCAACGTGAAATGAAGTGTTTTGCTCAAGAATACAATGCATTGCCCAGTCCAGGAATCGAAACCACAACTTTACGATCATGAGTTCAACACCCTAACCACTAAGCCACGTGCCTCCACATTTTGAATGTTATTCAGCTCTTATTCTATAATAGTTATATGCAACAGGGGTGGTGGGGGTGAAAGTGAAATATTTTGGTCACAAAACAATAGAATACTGGTGACAGGATATAAAATGCTGATCTCTCTGCTAGTTACGAGATAGCAGCCAATAAAACTCAGCAGTCAAATATGTGTATCTGAGTTAGAATTTCTGATAATTAGTTTCCAGTTGTTTAACCAACTGAATTGCTAGTCACACTGAATCCCAGTCCTGCTTCTAATTATGAGCTATATGCGATGACATGTGTGTAACAGTTCATTAGATGTTAAGCAAGTGCAGGAGTGGCTGTGTGGTAAGTAGCTTGCTAACCAGCCACATGGTTCCGGGTTCAGTCCACTGCGTGGCATCTTGGGCAACTGTCTTCTGCTATAACCTCGGGCCAACCAATGCCTTGTGAGTGGATTTGGTAGACGGAAACTGAAAGAAGCCTGTCGTATATATGTATATATATATATATATATGTATGTGTGTGCTTGTGTGTCTGTGTTTGTCCCCCTAGCATTGCTTGACAACCAATGCTGGTGTGTTTACATCCCCGTTACTTAGCAGTTCGGCAAAAGACACCGATAGAATAAGTACTGGGCTTACAACGAATAAGTCCTGGGTCGATTTGCTCAACTAAAGGCGGTGCTCCAGCATGGCCGCAGTCAAATGACTGAAACAAGTAAAAAAGAGTAAGTCATCATGCTTAAAAATTTCACCATCAGAATTCAGTTGTGAATCAATTCAATTACAAAATAACTGAACCAGGAGATATGCCATCTCAGCAACATGTAAATATAAATGAAGAATCCAATAACAAAAACAGAAAATTTACATTCACAAAATATAGAATAAATAGTCCAAAATGAATGAAAAAAATTAAAGTATTGTACAAGATAAAATACTCACTTTTCATATATTTCCTGGAAAATATCTTTAAATCTGCCATCATACTTCTTTAAAATGGTATTTTTTGTACTGAAATTAAATTATTGATGATATTTAAAGCAACAAAAAAAAAAGGGGGAAGTAAATTAAATTGAATTTTAAACTTCAGCTTAGCTTGTATTCACAAAGAATTTTCTTTTAAACAAAGTGTAGATATGTGTATAAAATTATTATATAAAATTCATAAATAATAAATTATATACATGAAAACATAGTCAGCTTTTCTACAAAATAGTTTTAGGTTATAAAAAAAATTCAGATTTAATGTAGGAATAGACAAACAGCTATGGAATAATAAAAATTTCAGCAATTTTAGCTTTTACTAATTTTTAATGAAATCAGGTGCAACAGGTATTGAATGTTTTTAGGAATGATAAATGTCAATATGCACTGCTTCACCATACGAGTGTGATTGTTGACAGAGCAGCTAACCGGCTTGGCACATAAAAGGTACCATTCGAGTATGATCATTACCAGTGTCGCCTTACTGACACTCGAGCCCCGTACTAGTAGGGTGTTAAGAGTACCATCCGAGCATGATCGTTGCCAGAGCGGCTATCTGGCCTCCATGCCAGAGGCACATAAAAGGCACCATTCGAGTGTGATTGTTACCAGCATCGCCTTACTGGCACATGTGCTGGTGGCATGTGTAAAAGTTTCGAGTGAGGTCATTGCCAGTACTGCCTGACTAGCCCCGTGCTGGTTGCATGTAAAAAGCACCCACTACACTCTCGGAGTGGTTGGCGTTAGGAAGGGCATCCAGCTGTAGAAACACTGCCAGATCAAGATTGAAGCCCGGTGCAGCCATCTGGTTCGCCAGCCCTCAGTCAAATCGTCTAACCCATGCTAGCATGGAAAGCGGATGTTAAACAATGATGATGATATATTGCATCAACTACAATAAGTAACCCTTCGCAGACAATAATTGTGGTAATAACATGTCTATATTTTGCTGAATATTCCAACATATTACAACATGCAAAATCTAATTGCAGCTATAAAACAAGGAAGATCATTTAAGTTACTTGTAAAGAAATGCTATTAATAATCTGAGGTTATCTAGAAATATTTTACAGCTCAGAAATGTTCCCTAAAATAAACTAATAAAGAAATACAGATACACTCTATTACCAAGAGAGTGTTATAAATAAAATGCAAAAACTCAGGTATTGGCGATATGCCAAAGAAAAAACATATATACAAATGACATAAAATACCTATCCAAAACATCAGAACTTACACACATTCACAACATTCAGAAAAGAGCACTACTAGGCAGTGCACCCATATAACATATAGTATTTTTAACAGACTAGAAAAAAAAAAAGAAAAAGAAAAAAACTGCAGGTGGTTAAGGCAAACAAGGCTGTGTTCAGTTGCATATTCACAAAGTTTAACTAAGACAACTGAAATATTAATAAGGGTTTCTGATTCAAGAACAAGACCAGCAATTTTGAAGGGAAGGGAGCAGTCAATCAATTACTACAGAAAACAAAATGGAGAAGATTGTCAAAGAGTCTGCAAGATTAACCCTTGAACATTTAAACTGGCCATATCTGGTCAAAATAATCTACTAGTTTTATCTTCAAACTGACCAGACCCAGCCTCTCACACTTATCCTACAATATTATTATAAAAATAAACAATCACATCATCGAAAAGTCCAAAGTTACAAGGTAATGCATGACTAATTCATATCAGTGTGATTAAAGTGTCCTCAAAGACATACAGCATCTCGAAAGAGTCCAGAAGCTGGCTACCCACATGGTTCATGGTCTCAAAAATTTGTCCTACGAAGAAAGGCTGAGGACGCTCGACCTTTATTCTCTTGAAAAACGCTGCCGCCGTGGTGATCTCATTCTCGCCCACAACATCATAAGCGGAAAGTGTAACCTCTCAAAAGAGCTGTTCTTCACTCCTGCTCCAGAGCGTCAGCTGCAGGGTCATTCCGAAAAGCTCTACCTGCGACGATTTCATCTCAATCAAAGGAGAGGAGCTTTCTCCGTCCGGGTTGCGGATCCGTGGAACAAGCTGCCAGACAAGATGGTGAAGATGTCGATGACCGCTTTGTTCAAAGCCTCCCTGGACCTCAAGTGGCCTGAACTCTTTACATGAACACCACCCTGTACTTAACTCCATGTCCCCCTACATGGCCTTGCTATTTGCTTTTGAGCCAAATTAACTAACTAACTAACTAACTAACATAAGCATTACATTTGACAGAGGAATCTGAATGCTAAAGAGTTAGTAAAAATAATGACCTCAAAAATGTTTGTTATTGCTGTAGACTCTGAATGAGATTGCAAGACCAGACAGAAAAACTAATAAAATAATGGTTTATTTACAAAACACTCATCAAAACCTGACACAAGTATTATATTTACTATAAATACAGAGACACAGGGCCTTATGCAATAGAAAACTTTTATAGGGTATCAACAGTAGGACTATTTAGTAAAAAACAAAGGAAAATTAAAACAAATAGCTACAAAACAGGAACATAAAAACTGCTTTCTGTCAACAAGGAAGCCAATAAAAAGAAAATAAAAGTTTATATGACAGACACTTGTAAGAAGAAAGAAGAAACAACAAAAATTGTAAAAAAGCTAAAAGCAAATCTAAAATGGGACAATGACAAGAGAAACTATTCCCCTTTAACAACATTAACCCTTTAGCGTTCAGATTAATTTGGCAAAAATAATCCTTATTTATTCACATTTAAAAAAATTTTATCTGATATTATTTTGTAGCTTCCAGATAAGAAAGATGTAATTGCTTATTTTAAGAATGACATTACAGGGTAGGTGTGAGATGCTGGTTCTGGCCAGTTTGAGCATAAAATGTATAAAATATTTGGGCCGGATACAGCCGGTTTAAACACTAAAGGGTTAAACTGATTCCTACACATGTCAAGAAAACCGACTTTTACCATATTTTCATTGCATATGAATAATGTTCTCAGTGCTAGATGTTACAATTTCTAATAATCCTTTGTGCTGATGCCATCTATTAAAAATCTTGCAAATTGGGTTCCCAAAAATGTAAGCTTGCTCTTGAAAGCTAGGAAATACTTCAGCTCTCATTAGTTGATAGCTTTCTATAAGTTAAAAGAATACTTTCATTGAAGTAATGTTCACTTATCTACTCTGCACATTCTAGGGAACATCAAGCGGAAGGCTATTCAGTAGTTTAACAAGATATTCACTCAACAACACAGTACAAGCACTGGCTCACAGATTCAATGTTTCCTCTCACTGATTTTTTTTTGAACATCGAAATAAATATAAATATCAATGGAAATAGTAGTTGTGATACCTGTGCCGATGGCACATAAAAAGCACCATCCGGACATGGCCGTTGCCAGTGCCACCTCGACTGGCTTCTGTGCCAATGGCACATAAAAAGCACCATCTGGACGTGGCCGTTGCCAGCGCCACCTCGACTGGCTTCTGTGCCGGTGGCACATAAAAAGCACCATCCGAACGTGGCCGATGCCAGCACCACCCCGACTGGCTTCTGTGCCGGTGGCACATAAAAAGCACCATCCAAACGGAGCGGTTGCCAGCGCCGCCTTAGCTGGCTTCCGTGCCGGTGGCACGTTAAAAGCTCCAACCGATTGTGGCCGATGCCGAACCCCCCTGGCACCTGTGCAGGTGGCACGTAAAAAGCACCCACTACACTCGCGGAGTGGTTGGCGTTAGGAAGGGCATCCAGCTGTAGAAACTCTGCCAGATCAGACTGGAGCCTGGTGCAGCCCCTGGCTTCCCAGACCCCGGTCGAACCGTCCAACCCGTGCTAGCGCGGAAAACGGACATTAAACGATGATGATGATGATGATGATGCTACCCAAATAATATCTGCTCCTCTGAAATAGAAAATTGTGTAACACCTTCCTCTAGGCCTATCTAGTTATACTCCTTTCCTATTCCCCTCGGTGTGTCATACTAAAAACATACTCATTCTTCCTAAGGACTGTAACAACATAGAGGACTATATCCTTCTCAGTCAAATTTCTTTAGCAGACGTTTTTAACAAACATTAACTGTGTCAAGGTCATCAGTCAAAGAGGACCAACAAAACTCATGCATATTTATCATCATCATCATCATTTAATGTCCACTGTCCATGCTGACATAGGTTGAATGGTTTGACCAGAGCTGGTAAGCCGGGGAGTGGGGGGTTCACACCAGACTCCAGTCTAAGTTGACGTGGTTTCTATGGTTAGATGCCTTTCATAACGCCAACCACTCTGAGAGTGTAATGGGTGCCTTTATGTTCCACAAGCACAGGTCCCAGTTGCATAACACTAGTACTTATCACAACTATGATTTCACTTGGCATGATAGGCCTTCTACTCAAGCACAGTATATTGGTAAAGGTCTCAGTCATTTGTCATTGCCTCCATGAGGCCCAACACTCAAAAGGTGCTTTTTACGTGCCACCAGCACAGGTGTTAGTTACATGAAACTAGCATCAGCCACGATGCTTCTGTGAGGTCCAACGCTTAAAAGGTGCCTTTTACATTCCACCGGTACGGGTGCCAGTTATGTGACACTGGCATTGGCCATGACTATGATTTTATTTGGTTTAAGAGGTCTGTTCAAGCACGGCATATCGCCAAAGGTCTCGTTCACTAGACATTGCCCAACGTTCAAAGAGTATGCATAAAACGAATTTATGTGCATAAAACAAATTGCAAGCACACTGAATTAACTAATAAAGAAATTCACAGCCCATAATTTGACAGTTTCAGAGAAGAGTGAAATTTTTAAGCCAATTTAAACACAGTTTATTTACAGAAATCTCAGAGATATGAAATAGCTTCAGCCACAAATCTTGTTGAGATTTTAGCTTTACCCTAAAATACACATCACAGTCTGAAGCCATAATGATTGATAAAACTTATATACCTCAGGTATAGGGGCCAACTTTTTGACAAAGCAAACTGGAATGAACTGTGAGCAAAATCTGTTATACTCTGAAAATAAAAAAAGAAGTTTTAAACATGATGATTATGATGATGGTGGTGATGCTAATGATGGAGATAAACAACCATTTTTTGGTTTCAAGACAAAAAGATGTTCTTCCATCAGGATAATGCTCAGCCACATACAGCGAAGATGACATTCCAAAGGCTAGAGTAGTTTGAATGGGAAACAATGTCCCACCCACCATATTCGCCAAACATTGCCCCATCAGATTATCATTTATTTCGCAGTATTCAAAATCATTTGAATGGAAAAAATATGAATTCTGTAGATGAAGTCAGAACATTACTAGAGGAGTACTTTTCATCATGGACAAGTGAATTTTGGAAGAGGAGCCTTGCAAGTCTACCAGATAGATGGAAGAGCATTGTAGAAAATGAAGGAGAGTATATTTCAGATTAAGAAAGAACTTTGTTTATCTTAATTTTGAAAAATAAAAGAAGTATAAAAAAACCCGTATTATTTATGGGATGACCCAATACAGATATTATCTATCTATCTATCTGTGTGTGTGTGTGAATATATATATATACACACACACATACATGTGTGTATGTGTTGCTATCGCCAGTGTTGGCAGCAACAGTAGGTGGTGGGGCAGGGTGGGGAAGATAATTCATTCAATGGTTTCCTTAGATTAGAACAGTTAAGTATGCACATGTATGTGTGTATGTGCTGTGGTGTGTGTGTGTGTGTGTGTGTGTGCACATTTATGTACGTATTTGTATGTGTATGTGCATGCATGTGTGCATATATAAACATGTATGTGTCTCTTCACAGATGTTTTAGTGCATGAGAGTGCATGTGTATTTATGTGCATAATAGCTATGAACACTCTGCCAGCAGTCATAGACAAAAATAGAATGCTTCTCACCTGATCTGTATTGTACATCCCCATAGCAACACCACCACCATCTTTAAAGTCAAACACTGTATACTGTGTTGGTTCACCAGACTCTGGTGTAAACTTTATTTCAACTTTTCCACGGCCAGGAACAACAAAGTCAGTTGCCTTATACTGCAATAAATAAAGTTAAAATAAATTCTGAGAAATGATTCTTAACAAAAATCACAGTTTTTGGAGGGAGGGATATTGGTAATTAACACACTGCCTAAGACTTTTTTATTGTTTGCCCCTGAAAAAATAAAAGGTTATGTTGACCTCAGTTAGATTTGAACCCTCAGTGTAACAATATCTGTCAAAATGCTGCATAGTATTTTGTCCAGCATTACCCCAATTCTGCTTATCCCTTACCCTCAAAAACATCAAGGAAGCCTCTACATCAGGGGTTCTCAACCATTTTTTTTATCTATGGACCCATTTGCTTACTATTTTATTCTGATGGATCCCCATAGATGTTCAATGTTTAGAAAATAGCTTCATAGAAACTTCTTTCAAAATTCCTATATTGTTTTTCACACATTAACTCATGTAGGTTGAACTATGTAAAATGTTAGAGAAAGAAACCAAATTGTATCTTGCAATACATACATCTAAAGCAAAATTTTTTCATGGGCCCTTAAAATAATATAGTGGATATCCAATTTACTATTTTGTTGTGTGAACCCCAAAATCTTATATGGACCCTCATGGGCCCTATGGACCTCTGTTGAGAACCACTGATCGTCAGTCAACTCACTAAAAATAACAGCGAAATTACCCTCAAATCATATCTTACCATTGGAGGAGGGGACTTACACCAATAGTTAATTCTTTTTTTTTTAAAGAAAGCCCAAGATGGAGCAGGGTGGAAGAGATTGGTGAAAATTTGTCCCAATGGTAGAAATGCTGTGGGAACAACTTTACTTGGCATGAATTAACTATCAGCACCTATTAATCTTTATCCCTTAAAAGCAAATGATGTTTTTTAACTCTTTAGTGTTCGCATTATTCTGCCAAAATTAATGCTTCTTCATCCACATTGTTTTGAATTAATCATGCATTATCTTGTAGCTATGAGATTTTGATGAGGTAGCTGTTAATTTTTTAAACAATATTGTAGGGTTGCTGTGAGAGACCAGATAGGGCTAGTTTGAACATAAAACAGGTAGAATATTTTTGGCCGGATATGGCCGGTTTAAATGCTAAAGGGTTAAGCTATGACCAACCCTTTTCTCACCATATTTGTATAGAACTGTTCTGACTTTGTTCCTGTTAATTTCGAAATAATGAAGAATTTAGTAAAATAACTTTGTCATTACTAAGATGGTGTTTGGCACATAATTTAACATGAAATCTAGATGGCAGGCTTTAATTTAGTTTACTTTAAAACACACTGAAGCCACCTGATCTCCACCAACAAGAAAACAAAAAAAAAAGATAACGCAAGCACACAGGATAACTTTAAAAATTCTAGTCCCAATATACTAGGTGTAATAAAAAAAGGAAGAAATATGTGAAATAATGAAAGACTGGGGAAAAGTGTAATGGGAAGACAGCTGGGATAGGGCAGGGTTGATGTATGTAATAATTTCTGAGGAACAGGAAAAAGAACTCGAGGAAAAGTTTTTGGAAAAAAGTTATAAATTGATTAGGCAAACAATTGAACCAGATAAAAGATATGAGCTGGAAGAAATATATGGAACGAAACTAGGGGACTACATGATTTTCATACCGTTATAGGGAAGAAGGACAGGTAAGTGATGTTATCGGATGGGGCCGTTGACATTGCTTTCATTTTTAATTTTCAAAATTTTCATATTTCATATGTTTATGTATTTGTGATGTTTTGTGTCCCCAGTGTTTGTAATGTCCCCCTCTGTGTAAGCCCTTTATGGGTAATAAAAAATCATTAGTTTACTTTAAAACAGGAAGTTTGTATCATAGAATCAAGTTGGTATCAAAAGGGTTAATGTCATTTCTTTCACCTTCAAAACAAGCAACAACAAAACAAAACAATAAATAAATGCCAACATTGTACTAAAATTCAAAAGGAGAACTTTCTTACTTGATCACCATATGCATGACGGCCAATGACGATACTTTTGGTCCATCCTGGCACTAACCTTGGAATGTTCTTACAAATGATGGCCTCCCTAAATACAGTGCCACCTAGAATATTCCGAATTGTTCCATTTGGTGATTTCCACATCTGCTTTAGGTTAAATTCTGAATAGGAAAAGATAATATGACACTGAGTATATAAAATATATTTTCATTATCTCTCTGCCTACTCATCTACGGTATGTATGCGTGTGCATATATATTGCACACATATGCACACACACACAATGACATACACACAAACACATACACACAAACATACATAAATATATATTTAAAAGTTTTATATAGAAAATATATTTTTCCCATATACATAAAAAGCACCCAGTACACTCTGTAAAATAGTTGGCATTAGGAAGGGCATCCTGCCAAAATTGACAACTGGAGCCTGGTGCAGTTCTCTGGGTTGCTAGTTCCTCTCCAATCCATGCTAGCATGGAAAGCAGGTATTGAATGGTGATGATGATTATGATGATACATATATATATATATATATATATACATATATACATATGCATGTTTGTATAGATACTTATTGCTGTATATTAGAGGCTGCATACTTAATTCTACATTCCTTAAGGGCAGGCTAGAAATAACTAAGTTATTAGTGTAGGAGAAAACAGCCAAGGGGCCAACAGTTCATATTTCTGTATCTTTCTTCTACTAAGACCTTGATCTACAAAATTTAATTCATGTAAGATTTGCATGTGATAAAATTCAGATATGTGAGAGTATCAAAACATGAATAAAATTTAGACACATTTTCATTGCTAGATATATATTTAATTACAAAAAGTTTATATAAATTTTAAGAAATGCTTGCATGCAATATTTATTTCTGCATGTAGTGTTTAAGATTTAATTTATATTAGTTTCAGTGAATGTGTAGTACACAGAGTCAGGTTTCTTTCAGTGTCCATCTACCAAATCCACTCACAAGACCATAGTATAAAACACTTGCCCAAAGTGTCACATAGTGGGACTGAACCTGAAGCCATGTGGTTGGAAAGCAAACTTCTTAACCAAACAGCCACACATATATACATATATATATACATATATATATACATATATATACTAAAAGTGTTGAAAGTTTTAATTAAGAAGTGTTTTAAATTATTTAAGGTAGTATTCCAGCCATCATTTTACATTTTATTTCTTGAAGTTGGGGTTGTGCAATTAATTCAGCATTTTTCTCTAGAAATGTAGGTGTTTTGTTCATTGCAACATGGATGAAGTTTATTAAGTGCAACAACAACATTTGTTAGATCTTAATCAAGTGCATGCATTTAAAATTTCAACACCATTAGTTTTTTTTTTCTTTTTTTTCAAATACTGAGTCCAGCATCACTTCTTTCACAGTTACATCAAAAGAAACATTACTGATTAAATACTGCCAATTATATGTTGTCTTGCATATCTGTAGATTCATCAAAAACTAAGATGAATACAAAAAATTTTTTGAAGTCATTTGCATTTTACCTACAACATTAGCACTAACCAAAGTCACATTTCTCTGTGGTGTGACATGAAACTGGGGTTTGTATCATTAGTCACTGAAATATTTTGTGTGTGTGTGTGTGTGCACGTGCATGTTTTATTAAACACTGCAATAATTTCAGCTTTATTCTGAGCAAATTTGCCATAAGAATACGAGCATTTAGCAGAAACAATATTAGATGACATAACAAAATTAGCCTTAGTCATGATATCAGTTACCTTACTGGATGTTGTAAACAGTATCTACTGGCTATTAGGAGGTGAATTAACACAATTAATTCCTTTCTTAATTCTGATTTGTATGGAGTGAATGAGCAAATGAATAAATGAGTATTATAGTAGAGGCTGTCTTATATAGGTTGGTATTATGAATATTAAGAAAGCAAGGTAATTTGAATTTTGCTTGTAAAGAACAAAAAATTGAGAAAAGCCATTTAAATCTTACCTTCAACTCTTTTTTCATCAGGAGTTATGGTGGCACATTTGATTCCAACATTGTACTTTTTAATGGCATGGGCAGCATCAATAGTCACTGAGTAAAAACAAAAGAGAAAGAGAAAAAATTATTATTCTTAACAAATACTACCAAAACTGAATAGGCCTCTAAATGCAGACATCTCATAGGATGGATTCAACATATCTTCATGACAAGAGAACCAGCGGTTAGGCTAAATCTATAGAAAACTTGAGTTCTGAGCAGGTTAGATTACTGCTCAGAGCTTTGGTCTCCTAACTCATCTGGTATCATAGAAGAAATTGAAGTGTTATGAAAAACGTTCACCAGTAAAATAATTTTGGTTAAAAGCATTAACTACTGGGAATATTTGAAAGCGTTGCATCTCTACTATCTTGAATGCTGAAGAGAGAGATATGGAAAATCCTGTTCGAAACTTCAGTATTACAGATAATTTTAATGCATGGACTGTCAGCTTCCAAATATACCACCTTCGAAATCATCATCATCATCATTTAAGGTCTGCTTTCTATGCTGGCATGGGTTAGATGGTTTGACTGAAAACTGGTGAGCTGGAGAGCTACACTAGCTTCCAATCTGGTTTGGCATGATTTCTACAGCTGGATGCTCTTCCAAACATCAACCACTCCAAGTGTGTAGTGGGTGCTTTTTATGTGCCAGTCAACTGGCACTGGCATCAGCCATGGCTACAATTTCACTTGGTTTGACAGGTCTTCTCAAGCAGAGGATATGGCCCAATGTTTGAGGGGTGATTTTTATGTGCCAGTTACACAACATTGGCATCAAACGCTATTGTACAAGTCTGATATTTAGAAGTCCTCAACTGTTTAACTGCCGGCCTAAAGTAATCGGAAACATCAAAGGAAGCTCTACTGAAACATTAAACAAAAAAAAATTTGAATAAACTCATAACAATAATGCCAGACCAGTTAGCCATTGAAGGATGCACTCAAAGGAGATCAGCTGCTACCAACTTTCAGCCATAAAGTGACAAAAAAGCTGATAGAAAATAAATGAAAATGGTGCTCTGCCATGGCTGCTGTCCAATGACTGAAACCTCCAAACTGCATGATTCTGGGTTCAGTCCAACTGCATGGCCCCTCAGGCAAGCATCTTCTACTATGGTGTTGGGTCAACCAAAGCCTTGGCAGTGGATTTGCCTCATTGCTGTAAGCTTGCCAAAGCATGCTCAATGTCTCTGTAGTAGACTTCCCAAATTTAGCACAAAATTTCACGTTGGCTCTTTGTTCCTGTTTGCGACAAAATTGCAAACTACAGCATACATGTGACCACAAAAACACAAATTTCACAACTTGCCAAGTAAACACAGCAATGTCACTTGGTACACTGCTTCATGAAGGTCACTGCTATCCCTCACTGTACATGCAACTGTATGCTGCCATATGTTGGTGGACTACAGAACTACTCCAGGAACTTTTTGATACCATCTTATATATCTTTCTTTACTGCCCACAAGGGGCTAAACATAGAGGGGACAAACAAGGACAGACGAAGGGATTGAGTCGATTATATCACCCCCACTGCGAAACTGGTACTTTATTTATTGACCCCCGAAAGGATGAAAGGCAAAGTTGACCTCGGCGGAATTTGAACTCAGAACGTAACGACAGACGAAATACTGCTAAGCATTTCACCCGGTGCGCTAACGTGTCTGCCAGCTCACCGCCTTAAGATACCATCTTATATAGATAACATATTAGGGTTGGAAGTGAAGCGCACATCAACCTTTAACAATAATAATGATGATAACTTTGATGCAGATGCTGGTGATTAAATTAAAAAATTTAATTCTTATCACTCATTGCACCTAACACATGCACAAACTAAAGAATCACTGACACAACTAAATACATATTATTATGCAGGGCTTACAAAAATACCATATAATATATATTTTTTTTAAAGCAGCAACCCCTACAAACAACAATAACAAAATGACTGAAATTAATTGTATCATCAATTCATAAAGTATCAGTTCATATTACCTTGGTCATTTGTTTTGTCTCTGTTTTGGATGGAAAGATCATAAAAGTGGTACTCGAGTTCAACAAAAGGCTGGATCAATTTCTCTTTAATTAAATCCCAAATGATTCTGAAATTTAAAATTTTATTTTTTTTTTATTTATTTTATTTACTTTTATTATTTAGCATTGTGTAAATATTTTACTCATCTCAACCAATTGTGATAATAAAGTCAACTGCCTAACATTGCCAAGACAAACCTATGAATAGGTTAGTTGGTGTTAGCATATAGAATGAATACAGTGTTAAAAGACTGACTCAAAACAAATATACAATGCAAAAAAATATTACCAATGACTAATATCATTTTCATTTTTCCAGCTAGTACAGAGAGACAACCCAGGATAGGTTTTGGTCTTATTCTGGGCAAGTGTCTTCTGCTATAGCCCCGGGCCGACCAATGCCTTGTGAGTGGATTTGGTAGACGGAAACTGAAAGAAGCCCGTCGTATATATGTATATATATATGCGTGTGTGTGTTTGTGTGTCTGTGTTTGTCCCCCTAGCATTGCTTGACAACTGATGCTGGTGTGTTTATGTCCCCGTTACTTAGCGGTTCGGCAAAAGAGACCAATAGAATAAGTACTAGGCTTACAAGGAATAAGTCCTGGGGTCGATTTGCTCAACTAAAGGCGGTGCTCCAGCATGGCTGCAGTCAAAATGACTGAAACAAGTAAAAGAGTAAAAGAGTATACCCCTAACAAACATGCAGACACTCCAAATAATTTTGATTGTTTTCTCACCTTCAAACTGAACCTCTATCAAACCACAGCTGTGTCTGCATCTATTTAACACGACATGACCACTACCTAAACATGACTACCCAACATATACCCACATACTACACAATGCTCTCCACCTCCCAAACCTCATAGTAATCCAAGTCATCTGACTGGTTGGAGCTCCATTTGTTTTAGGCTAACTGTCCCTAGTAACGCATGTGCTTCACTGCTAAATTATCAGAAACAGCTAGGTGGGTGACTAAAACCATCTTACATGTTTTCAGGTGGAATTATCAGAAACAGCTAGGTGGAGGACTAAAACCTCCACGTCTGACACATAACAAAAACTCACAGCTCTAAATCTCATAAGTGGTCTTGCTGTCACCTTTTGAGCCCACAATGTCCCCTAACAGATGTTACTGCCAGGCTAAGAACAACTGCTCTAATGAATATTTGATGCAAATGTTAGATGAGGACAGGGTGAAAAAATATTGTGTTAGCATTATGAAATACGTAAGGTTGAGATAGACTGAGGAAGACATGGAAAAAAGCAGTGTAGTTAGATCTCAGATGTTGGACCTCATAGATGAGATGATACAGGATCAAAGCAAGTAATGATTTATTCATCCAATCAATGCCAATATGAATAAACAAATGCTAAATTACAAGAATATTAATAATCCTTTGTATTATAGGTACAAGGCCTGAAATTTGGGGGGAGGAGGGATAGTTGATAACATCAACCCCAGTGCTCAACTGGTACTCATTTTATCTGCCCCAAAAGGATGAAAGGTAAAGTTGACTTTGTTGGAATTTAGACCCAGAAAGTAAAGACAGACAAAATGCTTCTAAGTATTTAATCCAGTGTGCTAACAATTCTGCCAGCTCACAGTCATACAAGACTATCAATGATAACAATGATGATGACAATAACATGACAGTGTGAGGAAGAAGATAATAAGGATTAAGAAGATATAAATGTAAAAAACCTAGTTTGTTTAACTAACTCCTTCAGTGCCCTAACAGTTATTGCCCCAGACAGCCAGATTGTATTTGAAGATAAAAACCCATATCAGATTAAGAGAAAGTTCAAAAATTGAGAACAGAGGTTGTGAGAAAATATACTGTAAACTCAAATCTGTGAACTTAAGGGTGAATAAGAGCCAGAGACAAGAGACTGGGGAGAGATAGTGTGTGTGTATGTGCATGTGTGTGTGTGTTTCCATGTGTAAGTTAAATGTTTGCATATATATCTATGAGTTATAGACTAATGAGATAGATAGTGTGTAGCATCTCAGAATGATATGGCCATAACATTGACTTGTATAGAGAAATGAATTCAGTAATTCAATTTTAAAATGCTGCTATTTATGTTCCTGCTCTTGATAGACCATTTGAGAATTAAGCGATTTGATTATGAATACAAGCTAGTGATGTCATATGTACTGATATGTAGTGTCATCCTTTTCTATACACTCCATAAATTCAATTAGATTTAGTACACTTTTAGTACACTTATTTACAAAGCATTAATTTCAGCCTCGTCTGGCACCTGGCCGTTCGCCAGCCTCGTCTGGCACCTGTGTCGGTGGCACATAAAAAACACTATCCAAGCGTGGCCGTTCGCCAGCCTCATCTGGCACCTGTGTCGGTGACACATAAAATCACCCACTACATTCTCGGAGTGGTTGGCGTTAGGAAGGGCATCCAGCTGTAGAAACACTGCCAGATCTGACTAGCCTGGTGCAGCCTTCGGGCTCCCCAGACCCCAGTTGAACTGTCCAACCCATGCTAGCGTGGAAAGCGGACATTAAATGATGATGATGATCATCATGATATAGCTCCTTACAATTATCTGTACAACCTTGAATAAACATTATTGTCCAGGTACAAAGACCCAGTACTTTAGGAGAAGAGAGAAATGTAAGGTTGTGATGTTTATGTTACTTGAATGAGAATTAGCAAACAGTAAAGGTGAAAAGAAATTATTTCTTCTAATAAACTCTATATTGTTAAAACACAAGACACTGCGTTAAAGAGGTCATTGAATAAAAAGATTTCTTTCAATAAGGAAGGAGACCATCTTTTGTAGGAAGGTGGTCAGAGTGATCTCCATATAAGTGATTTATTAACCATACAGAAAGGAAATATAAAGTCAGTACAGCAGTATTTTATCTCAAAACTGTGAGGCTCTAAAAGCATCTCCACCACCCACCATAATAAATAAATTCTTTTGACTAGATTTAAGGGCTCTAGCTTTATGAAGAGTGGAAAACTGGGTGATGTTATCTAATCTCTTTGTCAAAGAGATAAGATAACATTAGTAAAAATATATCTTATATTTTATATGCCTTTTATCCAGTTCAATTTTTATGGCATTAGGCAACTTATTTCTTCTGCTGAATAGGGCACATTTGCTCACTTGAGGATTTGAACAGTGTATTACAAACTAAAAAATTATCCATTGTATTTTAGCTAAACGACTGAGCAGTGCTTTACCAATTCTGCTATCCAGTCATCATCATCATCATCATTTAATGTTCACTTTTCCATGGTTACATGGGGCAGACGAAATTTGTTGAGGCAGATTTTCTAAAGCTGGGTGTCCTTCCTGTTGCCAACCGACACCCGTTTCCAAGCAAGGTAATATTTTCCCCATAGATAGACATATTTTTTCATGAAGACTGGAAGCAAACAACTTCACTTGTATGTAATGATACTCATTTACAACCATCACATGATATCTAGACAAGGGTGTATATATAAACACACACACATACACACATACACACATATATACATATACACACACACACACATACATTTACATGTATGCATGTATAAGCACACACAACAGGCTTCTTTTAGTTTACATCTACCAAATCTGCTTGCACAGTTTTGATCAGCTTGGATGGGGCTTAAGTTGCCATGTAGTAGGGCTGAACCCAAGACTACATGGTCGGAAAGCAAGCTTCCTAACCACACCTCCACACTTCTAATAATAATTTCTAACGCAGGCACAAAGCCACAAATTTGATGAAGCATAGTTGATTAAACTGGTCCCAGTTTTCAATTTGTATTTTACTCTTGCTCTTTTACTTGTTTCAGTCATTTGACTGTGGCTATGCTGGAGCACCACCTTTAGTTGACTTATTCTTTGTAAGCCTAGTACTTATTCTATCGGTCTTTTTTGCTGAACTGTTAAGTTACAAGGATGTAAACACACCAACGGTTGTCAAGCGATGTTGGGGGGACAAACACAGACACACAAACACATACACACACACATACATAAATATATATACATATATATGACGGGCTTCTTTCAGTTTCCGTCTACCAAATCTACTCACAAGGCTTTGGTCGGCTCGAGGCTATAGTAGAAGACACTTGCCCAAGGTGCCGCACAATGGGACTGAACCCGGAATCATGTGGTTCGTAAGCAAGCTACTTACCACACAACCACTCCTATGCCTATTTCATTAACTCTAAAAGGTAGAAGAAAAAAAGGTGGACTTGGCAACAATTCAGACTCAGATTACAGAGAGTAGAAACAGACCACAAAACAGTCTATCTGACCCAAGAATATTCTACCAATCTAGCATTCTATCTTTGATCATAAATTCCATGAATTTTAGAGGAGGAAACAATTAATTCAACCCAAATATGTCACTATTATAATTGAGTTGATGGACTGAATTTTTTCTTAACATTTATAGCGTTGTAACAATGTAAAAAATTTATTGTTATTATTATTATTATTATTATTATTATTATTATTATTATTATTATTATTGTTATTATTATTATTATCATCATCATTGTTACTTTTTTATTACTCTTTATATTATTATTATTATTGTTGGTGGTGGTATCATCATCATCATCATCATCATCATCATCATCATCATCACCACCACCACCACCACCACCACCACCACCACCATCATCATCATCATCATCATCATCATCATCATTATTATCATCATCATCATTATTATCATTATCATTATTATTATTATTATTTAGGTAGCAAATCAGTAGCAAATATAGTTACGTGGCATGTGGCTAGGACATTAAGCATTGGCTAGGACATTAAGCACTGAGTTCTCAACTCTGGGTTCATATGACAAAGTACTTTACTTTCCATAGCTCCAATTCCCTCAACTGGCAAAAATTAGTGTTAAGACTGATAAAGTGATAGAGCACCCAGTTATCCTCAAGTTAACGGCTATGTTAACTCCTTAGCATTCAGATTATTCTGTTCAATGAAATGCTTATTTATTCACATTGTTTTGAATTAATCATGCATTATCTCGTAGCTTTGAGATTTGGATGATGTGATTGCTTATTTTAAGAATAACATTGTCAGAAAGGTGTGAGAGGCCAGATCTGATTAGTTTGAACATAAAACAGGTAGAATATTTGGACAGAACTGGCCAGTTTAAATACTAAAGGGTAAATAAGTCAGTGGTACAATTAAAAACCTTCAGATATAAAGCAGGATAAGTCCAGCTATGAATTTCTATATCCTATCTTTATTCTTTACAGTTTTCTGCATTCAAATCCCACTAGGACACACTTTCATATTTGGAAGAGGCTAGTACTGATTATCTCTCTATATATAAACGGCAAAATGTCTGCGTGTGTGTCCTTTATACAAATCCACAATTTTTCAGTTAGAGAGCTCGTACTTTCTATGGTCATGCACATCTTTACATTTCCCCAGTCACCCCGCAAGGTCATTAAAAAATCAATAGAAGTGACTTTTTTGTGAAATTTCTATCCAAAACCCAATCAAAATGCCTGAAACTTGATACACCAGTTGAATGCCAGCTAGCTGTATGTGATTGGTCGGAGATTTGGACAGTACTCGCGTGTATGTGCGCACGCACGCAGCTGTATATGCATGCACTAACACGATGACCCAGCAACGCCGGGTCATAGTGCTAGTATACAATAATTTCTTACATTGACTCAAGCTCACATGTTTGTTAGCATTGAATATACATGATGTTATAAACCCAAACTGGATTATCTAAGTTTAAAAGGTTTTAATCAACTGAAAATACAGTAATCTACAATACAAACAAAGATTGTTAAATTGTAAGCAAAACTAAACTTCAACGTAATAAGAGTTTTATGCAGTGAGTTGCTACAGTCTCTCGACTAACTAAAAACTAACACTGAACACGTTGTGCCGTAAACAGAACAGAACTCTGCGCAGTTGCACTGCAGGCAAATAACAGCAATCGAGACAATCAAAGTCACGTGATCAAAACTATAGTCACAACACATGATTCATTCAATCCAGTATATGACTGGTACTAGATACATTCCTCCTCTGATGACACTTCTGCCATTTTGCTATCTTTAGTATGAAATCAGTTATGAACAGGCCAATGATGGAGCCTCTATGCAGTTTCTCATCCATAGAGTTTTTAATCATTTGGTCATGGGAAGAGCAGTATCCATGACTAACTGTATTTTTAGAGCCTTTGAGAATGGTGGAAGGAAAGGAAGAAGTTGACCCAGAGCTAACCTGAATTCGGAGTGAACTCCCGTAAAGGCAATCAAAGAGTGGACTCCAGTAGAGACTCAAAGACCAGATGGGAATGTTGAACCAGAAATATCAACTAAATCTCCTTCAAATTATAATGAGGGCATACCTATGCAAGTATGCCCTCAACCTAACTTTGTTTCCTCGTGAATTCCAGAAAAATGAACATTTTTTTTAATGTTCTACAAACACCTTTCAGATGGTGTAGATTACAATTATATCAGAACTTGTGGGTAAAACTTTTTCAGAGGTGGGGAGAGTAGTTTCAGATGATTCACACAAGTTGATTTTGATTCTTCAAAACTTGCAGAAAATGGGTAATTTTTAATGAAATTTTCTACAAATACCTTTCAGATGGTGTACATTTCAATTACACCTCCTCAACTTATGACCAAGTTCTGTTCCGACTGGCAGGTCGTAAGTCCATCTGGTTGTATGTCAGATTTATATTTTTCAACACTATTTTCATTCAAATGCAACTGATGTTTGAAAGTGACTGAATGAGAGACAGTGGCAGGCAATGGATACCTGGGTCTGAGGAAGGCCTGCATTGCTAGATACTGCCATAGTCTTTGTATGTGCAACAGCTGGAGAAAATAAGGAAATGTTTTTTTATTCCTTTCTTTTTTGTGGTCATAAGTATGGATGGTCATAAGTCACATAGGTCATAACTTGAGGAGAAGGTGGATATTGGAATTTAACGTGAAAAGAAATTGGTGGGTACACATTCATACATACTGACACGCCAGCATCTTAAAAGCAAGAACACATTGGATAATGTAGCCCTTGATACACAATGACTGAAGAAAAGTTTTAATGAGTGTGGATGAAATACCTTTGATAGTAGGTAACCTTGCTCAGACCTAACAAGAAGGTAAACTATAACAATTCATTTATAAAAATAAGGAGATTTCAATAAATTCATTTGTCAGGAGGATTGTAGAGTCAAATATTCCCAGCTTTGCCCTTAGTTTCAGAGTGAGAGAAAGAAGAAAAAGTAATGTGGTTACTAGAACAGAAGCCAATTATCTGATATGCTGCTGATATTTGAAACAGTACTGCCATGAACTGACAAAACTAGGTAAACAAATATTGTGTCATATCCATTGGACTGATAATTTGACAATAATTTGTCAACATTTAATGTAAATATGCCAGATCTTTATAAGACTGTGGCATATTGTTCTTGAGCAAAATTTTTAGCTGTCAGCAATTTGAGTCTGATTAATTTGAGTTCAATTAAAGTACACCCAATACACACTATTGAGTGGTTGGTAGATGAACAAAGATAGTAAAGGGTAAAGAGAACTCTTCAGGACTGTCAAGAACAAGAGCAATCCCTTTAATGATGGTACATGATCAAATGCACCAAATCACTTCAAATGCACTGACTTACATCAAATGCTTGGATATATATGTCCTTCCTCACACTATGTGGTTGGTGTAGGAAAGGATGTATAACTATAGCACCATGTCAAAAATGGTATGTATGAATGTGGTGTGGTGTGGTTCCTGACTCCCCTACGAGGATAACAACTCTAAATAAAAACTAATTTGAATAGCAATGACCAGTCCAATCCATGCTGACATAGAAAGTGAATATAAAATGAAAATGAGAGTTGTTATTATTATGATTATTGAGCTCATCAAATTGTTAGATTAACAGACAAAATGCTTGGCAGCATTCCTTCCAGTTTTATGTTCTGAGTTCAAATTTCACCAAGGTTAACTTTGCCTTTCATCCTTTCAGAGTCAATAAAATAAGTACTATTTGAGTGCTGAGGGTGATGTAATTGATTGATCCCTTCCCCCAAAACTTCAGCCCTTGTGCCTATCAGGTCTTATGCCAATCAGGGCTTGTACCTATCTGGTCTTGTGGCTAAGTGGAAAGGATTATCATTATTGAGCTCATAGACTCATTAGGATAGAACTCAAAATGCTTATTGGCATTTCTTTTAGCTCTTTACATTCTAAGTTCTAATACTATTGAGGTCAGTTTTGCATTTCAATATTCTGAGGTCGATAAAATAAAGTAGTTGATAAAATAAAGTACCAGTCAAGTGCTGAGGTCAATAGAATTGATTAAGGTTTTCCACCACACCACTACTCAAATTTCAGGCCTAGTGCCTATATTAGAAATATCATCATTATTACTATCGCTGCTGTTGTCATAGTTCTGGCTGAACCTTTTTATAACTTGTCACAAGAAAATTTAACTTCATGATAATTAGAGCATTTCTCTTATCACTGTGTGAGTTTCTCTCATTCTCATACGTATTTCATTCCTTTTCTCTTGACATACATAACTAACAATTTATTTTTCTACCTAACTGTTTCCCTTTTTGTGTCTCTCTGTGCACACACACACACACACACATAAGAAATTGATTACATTTAAATGACAATGCTTTTCCATTCATACACACACACACAGGGTGCAGTGCATAAATTGTAATCTGAATTATATAAAAATGAAAATGACACTGACATCTCATTTTAACAGATATATTTACCAAAATTACATAAAATTTTTTAAAAATACTAAAGAGTAAATTTCTTCAATAAAATTGCCATTGGCTTCAACCACGGCCTCCGGACAACTTTGGAATCTCCAGTAACTCTTCTGGACAGTCTCCTTGTTTAAGTTGGTGAATGCTGCCATAATCCTTGCCTTCAGTTCATCTTTGGTGTCACAAGGAGTTTTGTTTGTCTCTTGCTCAACTGCACCCCACACATAATAATAATCAAGGGGTTTGCAGTCTGAGGAATTAGGTAGCCAGATGTTAGGGGTGATGTGGTCACAGAAATTGTGTGACAGCCAAGATTGGGTTCTCCTGCTTGTGTGACATGGTTCAGAGTCCTGTTGCCAGACATAGGGTCTTCCAGCAGCCCCCACTCATGACCCAGGCACTTGACGTAGGCCTCTGTGTTGAGCCTGAGGCCGTGTGGGAAGATGAATGGAAGCATAATGTCACCATCACTAGTAATCACTCCAAACAACATGATGTTGACACTTCATTTGATTTTTATCATTCTCGGTACATGTTTGGGGGACACAGCAAGCCAACGGTTGTTCTGTGTGTTCACCATCTGATCCTGGAAGAAATTTTTCTTATCTAAGAAAAATTAAAGCACACTCAGTTGGAGGGGATGCTTGAGTTTGTTCAAAAGCTTTGTAGTGCAGTCTTTCCTCTTGTCCTTGATGGCTTGGGATAAAAATTGATCCTTTCTCATCTTGTATGAGGAATACCAAATGTCTTCATGCACTACCTGCCTGATAAGAAACTCGGACACTCCCATATCCCTGGCAATGGACCTCATTGACTTGGAGGGATCGTTGTCAATCATGGCCTGGATCTCACCAACAAATTCAGGAGCTCTTTTCTTATCAGAATGATTAGAGTGAGTTTTCTGAGCTGCCATACCTTCATAATCACCATTAGACTCATTCAAATCTTTCCAAACACTCTGCACTGTCCTCAGATTGACACCCAAACACTCTGAAATGTTCCTATTGGAGCTACTGCTGCGAATGCCAAGCAGTACAGTATGGCGTTTCAAAATTTTTGGAAGAGGAAATTGTGTTATGGTACTGTTTTTCTCACAGACAGTGCCCAACTGATCCTACTATACTGTGTAATTGACAAAATTAAAAAAGAGGCAATGTGTGTGTACAGAATTAAAAATATAAAATGACGACAATTTAAGCATCACACCCTGTATATGTATGTATGTATGTATGTATGTATGTATGTATGTATGTATGTATGTATGTATGTATTATGTATATGCACACACATATATATTGTTTGGTTTTAATTAAGGGAGAAATAGAGCAATGAACTACAAATTTATACCAATATACTTGTCAAACAGAACAAACCAATGATTTGAAATGAAAATATAAATAAGAAAAAAACTATAAGTTGTTCAAGTAATTATGTATATCTCTGAATTATGCAAATGCTTGAACTGGGCACCACTGCAGAGAAGCAAAGGCCCCATTAGCTCCATCCAGATTTAACCCCTTACCCAACAATTATTTTGAAAATAAATGTATTTTTTCAGACATATTTTTTAATTGTTTTAATTCAGACAGATTTTGGCGAGTCTATCTTTTGACGAGTTAACTCGCCAGAGATAGAAAAAAACGATTTCGGTCAAAACGCATATATTCGTTTCTGCCGGGTAAGGGGTTAAGAGCAATCAATAACTTAGGGTTCAAAGGGCAACAGTTTTTTAATATCCTATCAAAAACCATAAGTAGTCTCTCTCTAATACTCTTTTACCTGCTCCCTTCCTTCCACTTCTACTCTATCATCAGATATTAATCCTGCTGTTCTTATTTGCACACATGTTTATATGAAAATTTCAGTTTTTTTTCATATTGTATTTTTGCTGATTAATGCCAGTGAATAGGACTGACAGTTTTTGTTCACTTAAATGGGTTTTATTGCTCACATAATTACTCTCTGCCAATTTCATGAAACATGTGTACATCATATAAAGCATGGTGGAGACATGTAACTTAGTGGTTAGGGTACTGGACTCATGATCAGAAGATTGTAGTTTCGATTCCTGGACTGGGCAACATGTTGTGTTTCTTGGGCAAAACACTTCATTTCACATTGCTCCAGTCCACTCAGCTGGCAAAAATAAGTACTGTCCAGTTGGGGAATCTAAACGCCATGAAACTGGAAAATCAGCCCTTATGAGTCAGCATGACTCGAAAAAATAACTTTAACTTACCTTTAAGCATTAATGTTGAATATATTTTCTGTTTTCTCAACATACATGCATCCATCCAGCCATCCATCTATCCATCCATCCATCCATACATACATACATACATACATACATACATACATACATACATACATACATACATACATAGGCGCAAGAGTGGCTGTGTGGTAAGTAGCTTGTTTACCAACCACATGGTTCCGGGTTCAGTCCCACTGCGTGGCACCTTGGGCAAGTGTTTTCTACTATAGCTTCAGGCCGACCAAAGCCTTGTGAGTGGATTTGGTAGACTGAAACTGAAAAAAGCCCATTGTATATATGTATATATATATATATATATATATATATGTGTGTGTGTGTATTTGTCCCCCTAGCATTGCTTGACAACCGATGCTGGTGTGTTTATGTCCCTGTTACTTAGTGGTTCGGCAAAAGAGACCGATAGAATAAGTACTGGGCTTACAAAAGAATAAGTCCCGGGGTCGAGTTGCTCGACTAAAGGCGGTGCTCCAGCATGGCCACAGTCAGACGATTGAAACAAGTAAAAGAGTAAAGAGTATACATACATACATACATACATACATATTTTAATATTTTGATCAATCATAGTGATACTAATAACCTGGTATTAGAACTCAACAGATATAAGCTTCAGAAAGAAGCCTTAACCAAGTACAGAACATAATAAAAAATTAAATAAATGACAAGGAAACAAGAAATTATATAATTATCTTCATTAGCTCGCTCTTCCTCTCTCTCTCTCTCTCTCTCTATTATATATGAATATATATATATCATCATCATCATCATCACTTAGGATTCGTTTTCCATGCCGGCATGAGTTAGACGGTTTGACTGGAACTGGTAAGCCAGAGAGCTACACCAGGCTCCAGTCTGTTTTGGTTCAGCTTCTATGGCTGGATGCCCTTCCAAAAGCCAAAAACTCCTCAGAGTGTACCAGGTGCTTTTAACATGTCACCAGCACAGGTAAATTTATCGTGTCACTGGCACCAGTGCCATCTACATATCACCTGCACAGGTGCCTTTTACATGTCACCAGGCTACAACTATAATTTCACTAAGCGTGATGGACCTTCTCAAGCACAGCAAATCGTCAACAAGTCACTGGTCATCAAATGTGTGAGACTCAACATCTTAAGATCTTGTGTGTGTATGTGTGTGTGTGTGTGTATGTACATATATACATATTTACAATCATACAGAAACCAAAATGACTGCAGGTGATCTGTATCAGCAAGATTTGTATTTAATAAAATCAATAAAAAAGAGTATAGTGAATTTGCTATGAGGAGTGGAAAATCCAACATTTTCAACAGAGTCCTTCTTCAAGCTAAAGTTGACAAGAGAGAAATTAATGAGTGACAGCAGTTCTACATTCTCTAACATAGAAAAACAGCTGCAGCTAATTTCTATTGATTTTAGTATAAATATATATACATATATATATATATATATATATAAAGTTAATCCAAACAAGAAAACACAGAAAAAAAGAGAAAAAAACACAGCAATGCAGGACGTGGAACAATTAAAGTATTATTGACGCTCAGGAAAGAAGGGAAGGAGGGTTTAACGTTTCGAGCGGAGCTCTTCGTCGGAAACAAGGAGAAGGAAAGATCCCAAGGAGGGAAGACAGAGGAGAAAATATTTGAGCTGGTGGTGCTCAAGAGATCACATGTTCTAACCCATGTTCTAGCAATTATTAGTGCAACACCCTAACCACTAAATCACATGGCTTCACATGCTTTTATATATATATATAAAACCATGTGAAGCCATGTGATTTAGTGGTTAGGGTGTTGCACTAATAATTGCTAGAACATGGGTTCGATTTCCAGACAGAACGGCATGCCCTGCTCTTGAGCAAAACACATCATTTCAAGTTAATTCAGTCCACCTCAGTTGTTAACACTTTTGTTACCATATTTCAGTTTAACATAAGTTAGCTTTGTTTCAATTAACTTTTAAAATAATGAAGAATTTAATAATAAAATAACTTTCTTATCATTAACCTGGGGTCTGGAAATTAGCATAAGATTTTAATAAACGATTACAATTTAGAGTACTTTAAAACAGTAAGTCTATGTCATAGAACACGAGGTGGTTTCAGGCAGGTTGGTATCAAAAGGGTTAAGGGTAACCATGCAATGGAGTATCCTTCCAATCAGGAGGAATGTTGGCTTGTTTGCCTAGTCAGCAGGATGGCATCATTTGAAAGCTAAAATGATGCAAAATGCATTGAGACTAGTGATATATCACTGGACATTCACACAATGTCTTATTAGTTACTTCTGCTGACGCAGCACTTTCTTCTCTCACCCAGTCAGCAAATATTTACATCATTTATTGTAAACAGCCAACACCAATACCTTTATAGTTCAGCAATAAATATTTCAGTTAAATGTTTGTAAGTATGCTTCAGTTATTATTCATGCAGCCAACAAAATATATCTTCATGTATATATATAATATGTGTGTACATGCATGTATTTATGTATGTGTGTATATATATATATATATATATATATATATATATATATATATATATGGCACCTGTGCAGGTGGCACATAAAAAGCACTCACTACACTCGTGGAGTGGTTGGCGTTAGGAAGGGCATCCAGCTGTAGAAACACTGCCAGATCAGACTGGAGCCTGGTGCAGCCCCTGGCTTCCCAGACCCCGGTCGAACCGTCCAACCCGTGCTAGCGCAGAAAACGGACGTTAAACGATGATGATGATGATGATATATATATACATATATATATATACCAGAGTAAACACATAAATGTGAAACAAGGTGGAAAAAAGAGTACTCAAATACCA